>NC_037676.1:94533791-94568758 GCF_003255815.1 Theropithecus gelada
ATTCCCTGTAAAAAAAAAAAAAAAAAAAAAAAAAAAAAGAACCACTAGTTTCTCTCTCTCTCTCTTTTTTTTTTTTTTCATTATACTTTAAGTTGTAGGGTACATGTGCACAATGTGCAGGTTTGCTACATATGTATACATGTGCCGTGTTGGTGTGCCCCACCCATTAACTCGTCATTTACTTTAGGTTTATCTCCTAATGCTATCCCTCCCCCCTCCCTACACCTAAGAACCACTGGTTTCTTCTTATAGTCCAGTTACAATGGTGGTTCCTGAAAGCCTGGTCAGCCACTGGTCCAAGAGAGGCTCCACATTCCTTTCTCTGCTTAGTGACAATTCTCCTGTGCCTTGTCATTCAAGAGAGTACAGGAATTTAACTTACAGCAAAAGTATTCAACACAATACTTCATATGAGATAAGCAATTCGTGTTAGTTAAATCTAGACTTAAGCGCAGTTGGGATGCAGTTCAGGAGTCAGTCAACTGCAACTTGTGCCTATTTTTGTAAATAAAGTGTTATTGGAACATAGCTATGCTCATTAATTTACATATTGCCTATGCCCAATTTTGAGGTTCAAGGGCAGATTTAAGTGGTTGTGACAGAACATACGAATCTCAAAGTTTAAAATATTTACTCTCTGGCCCTTGACAGAAAACATTTGCTGACCCCTGATGCTGTGGAAAGAATCTTAGGGTTATAGTCAGGGTGAGCTTGAGATCTGTCTCTATTACTACATGTGTGCCATTGCACAAGATGCTTTATTTTGAACTTCAGTTTTTCATGTATAAAATGGAGATAACTTCCATCTACTTTGCAGACCCTTCGTAGTTACTATCAAGATCAAATGTAATAATGTATGCAAAAGTAAAATACAAATTATTAGTACTAAGATCATCATCCCTAAATTACTTACATATGGTGACACAGATTGTTTCTCAGAAAAGGATAGAGAAAAATCATTTCAAAGCACTAAACACAATAGCAATTACCTATTATGCCACAAAATTGTTACTCTTTGTGAGATTTGCCTCCCAAGGCAACTAATATTAGGTGTTGCTTTTTAGGAAAGAAAAACAAATATTTCGTGAATAAATTGCCAAATCAAATACTGAATAGAAATAACAAGCCCAAAGTACGTTTTCTCATTCAAATATGTGTTCATTTGAGATGTTGCCCTTGATTTTAGGCATTGCTGTTCATCACCAGAGACAAATGCTGCTATAGTGTGGATTATGAAATATGAGCTCTCCATACTTTAGGTAGCCTTTGAAAATTTCTTAGCTTCTGAATTTTTAAAAGTCATATATTTGTCAATAACTTTGATAAATCCTTGAAATTTTAAAAGGAAATGGAATTGCTTATGCACCAATTTTTGTGAAGGAAATGAATGATTTATCCATAATCTCACATTTCCAGTTAAAGTTAATGGGAAGACTCAAAGTCTCCTGAAAAAATTTAGATAATATTTATCCCACCTTTTCCTACAATTTAAACAATACCAGAGAAATTGAAAACACATGTTTTTTCTTTCTAGTAAATTATGGAATGATATATTCTCTTTCCGCTTTACTGAAATGGATAGTTGCCATTTCTAAATTATTTAATTGTGTCAATGATATCATTTGGTTTGAGACCAAATAATTCTTTGAGTTAACTTCTCCTTCATCTATAGGATGGGGTATAAGAAGACAAAATCAGAAAGAAAGAGCCAGCCTCTGGGCATTAAGGTATTAATCAGGGAGTTGAAAGGATACATGCAGATTCAAGTGTTTTGAAACATATTCTACGAATACTAGTCAGAATGTAACCCAATTTTCTAAGCAATGAAGCTACAATTTTGGCCACCAGTTTCTAACTTACTATAAGAGTGCCGATATAGTATTGTATTAGTCCATTCCTATATTGCTGTAAACAACTATTGAGATTGGGTAATTTATAAAGAAAAGAGATTTAATTGGCTCACGATTCCACAGGCTGTACAGGAAGCACGGCTGGGAGGCCTCAGGAAACTTACAATCATGGCAGAAGATGAAAGGGAAGCAGGCACGTTTTACATGTCTAGAGCAGGAGGAAGAGAGTTAAGGGGGAAGTGCTACACTTTTAAACAACCAGATCTCACTCATTATCACAAGAATAGCAATGAGAAAATCCACCCCCATGATCCCATCACCTCCCAGCAGGCCCCTCCACCAACATTGGGAATTACAATTCAACCTGAGATTTGGGCTGGGACACATATCCAAACTATATCATTCGGCCTCTGGCCCCTCCCAAATCTCATGTTGTTCTCACATTGCAAAATACAATCATCCTGTCTCAACAGTCCCCCAACTCTTAACTCATTTCAGCATTAACTCAAAAGTCCATAGTCCAAAGTCTTATATGAGACAAGTCCCTTCTGTCTATATGCCTGTAAAATAAAAAACAAGTTAGTTACTTCCAAGATACAATGGGAGTACAAGCATTGGGTAAATACATCCATTCTAAAAGGGAGAAATAGTGAAAACAAAGGGGCTACTGCCCACATGCAAATCCAAAACCCAGCAGGGTAGTCATTACATCTTAAAGCTCCAAAATCTCCTTGACTCCATGTCTCACATCCATGCCACACTGATGCAAAGGGTGCACTCCCAAGGCTGTGAGTAAGTATATTACAAGGCAACCAGGTCTGGGTCCTGGTTTCATCTTGAGAAATTTACTTATATTAAAATAATCCTATGTCTTAAAGAATTGAAGAGAGAGCTGGGGAACCACTCTCAAACAATGACAGGTGTTAGGTCAGCACTGGAGGTCCAGATCACAGGAAACAATTGAGTGTCAGCAGGGCATTGCTGCAGTAATGGACCAGCTTCAGTGGCATTTTCTAGCCTCATATTACCCCATTTAAGATGCAAGTTCTGGAGAATGCATAGATCTAGCTTAAGTTCCAGGTCTATCTGTTGACTGCAGGTAAGGCAGAACTCTTTGATTAGGGCATATGCCCAATCCGAGGCTACATCCAAAGGGAGAAAGCTAGTCACCAAAGAAAATCAGAATATTCTGTCAACAAAAGAAGGGTAAATATGGACCTTGGGACGCCTGAAACAGTTACAAAGATAATCATGGCTGCCTCTTCAAGTTTTTAAACTTATTAAAAGAGGCAACATATTTAAAATATATATCACGGAGATAACCACTTTAGAAAAGTAGCTGAATAACAACTTCAATCAGGTCTCCTCTAACTTAGAGAAAGCAATAAAAACACACACTATCATGGGGGGAAAAGACTTCCTTCAACTCAAAGCATAGCCATATTTTGTTTCATAAAACAGAAATTACCTTAACACAGCTAGAAAGACATTACTATCATACTCTATATTTGCCCCATTTCCAAAGATCCGTGGTATATACAGCTAGAACACAAGGCAGTCATTCCTCTTCTGCATGAGTGCTGCTTTTCAGAAGACCACAGTGCTGCTTTCCACTACTACTGCTATCTTTCTGTATTCTTGTGGAAACAGTCCCCTAAAACAACTGGACAGAACAGAGGGGTCATGCAAATCTGGACATGATTCTGAGACAAAAACTGTTTGTTACATTTTGTTGAATTGGGAAGTTGAGATCACATAAATGAGGCATTGCAAGTGTGGGTGTGGAGACAGAAAGAATGCTTGTAATCCTACAAATTAGGAACTGTAGAATTTCCTCTCCTCCATCAGTTTACAGCATTAGAGAATCAGTCAGTGAAGCTAAAAGAAGAGGTAAGAGTTATCAGAAACCAGGATTTCAAGAACATTAGCCAGTCTATATATACTCCAGCAATAGGCCAGTAAAGGTGACTTAACCAACACCAAGCAGAGAGCATGCACAACCAATAATGACTCCATTTCACTTGCATTTACTGAGTCTTGGAAGCTCTCATTTCACTAAGAGACATATGGATTGAGAAATCTGAGTGGGGCCAAATATTATAGGACAAGGCAAAGTTGCTTTTAGGATTAGTGAGTTGTATTAAAAGTACTTTATGACGGGGGTGAGGGGTGGGGAGAATGTTGAGTACAAATAGGAAAACAGGCAGAGCGTACCTCTGAAAATGACCTTTTGAAAGGATCAGAGGACATTTCAGAAAATGGCTTGGCATGAAGAGGAAGCTCTATATCTTATATAAATTGGCATCTAAGGCAATTTATGCTGTTTGCTCTGCGGGCTCTGGGCCCTCTGTTGGTTCTTGCTATGGTTCCCAGGCAGGTGCTTTAAGGCCCTGGCTTTACTAATTCTAGCCATGCTTACAGCAGGCTCTGTGTAGGATTTTATTGGGTTGACTATCAGCACCCCTCAAGTGGTTCCATATGCCAACCCTGGCTTTACTATCACTTTCCACTGATCCTTTATTCAGAGTTCCAAGTCTTTTCAGACTTTTAATCTGGGTTCCTGTGGCTTTTCCCCCTTGGCTGCTGGTGGCCTAATAGCCTTTCTTCCCCCTGTGGCTCTGCTTCATAGCCCTGCTCGAAAGCAGATGCTCTGGCTCCTTCCACAACGCACACTGCCAGTTTCATGGCATTTTCTTGCTGCTTTTGGCTGTAACTCTCAACTTCCCAAGGCCCAATTGTAAGACACCATGTGGGACAGACCCAAGAGGAGGGATATGGTGGGTGGGGGAAGGGGATATTGTGTAGAAGATGTGAAATGAGACTGAATTTATTGTCAAGGCATAAGGAACATTTTTCTATCAACTTGGTTTTCACACGATTCAGATGCAAATTGGTTAAAATGAACACTTTTCTTGTGGGATGGGAAAGATATGTTTCAGTGGAGACTGTCCTTTTAAGGAATGAAATTTAGGGGCCTGCTTTTGGCAAATGTCCTGTCTTTAATCTTGGCTTCCACATTCCTCTGTTTACCTTCCAGTTGAGAGGCAGTCTGCCATCTCCCGATCTCCCTGCGTTATCACCTTTCAGTTGTTTCCAGCTGCCTCCGCAGTGCCCATATTTTGTCCTTGATTTTCCATTTCGAATGTGGATCATTTTACTATTGACACAGGATAATCTTTTAATACACTTTTGGCCTTTTCTTTTTGTCTTTCTTTCTTATTCTTTTGTTCTATTTTTTTTTCTTTTTTTTTTTTTTTTGAGACGGAGTCTCGCGCTGTGTCACCCAGGCTGGAGTGCAGTGGCCGGATCTCAGCTCACTGCAAGCTCCGCCTCCCGGGTTTACGCCATTCTCCTGCCTCAGCCTCCGAGTAGCTGGGACTACAGGCGCCCGCCACCACGCCCGGCTAGTTTTTTTGTATTTTTAGTAGAGATGGGGTTTCACCATGTTAGCCAGGATGGTCTCGATCTCCTGACCTCGTGATCCGCCCGCCTCGGCCTCCCAAAGTGCTGGGATTACAGGCTTGAGCCACCGCGCCCGGCTGAGACAGGGTCTTGCTCAGTCATCTAGGCTGGAGTGCAGTGGCACAATCACCGCTCACTGCAGCCTCTACCTCCTGGGCTCAAGCAGTTCTCCCGCTTCAATCTCCCAAGCTTTTTGTTTCATTTCCTCTTCTTCATCCCCTCCTGACATAGGCAACTGTCTCTACTATAAAAGGCAATATGGTCCAGTGGGTAGGTCAGCAATTAAAAGAAAATGAACTTCAATTGCCAGCAACAACTCTGAGAAAAGATGGTGACTAACCACGGACCCTTTATTATGGAGCAAAATGGAATGAGGGAACAGGAGGTCATCACTCAAAACGACGGGGAGGGCCAAGACAGAGAATGACGATCAGACTTATTGCTGTTAGGTGTACCACTTTTCTGGGCTATATCTTTATACCTGTGGTTCTTGATTTTGCCTCTCAAGGGTCATTTAGCAATGTCTGGAGACATTTTTATTTGTTACAGCTTGGGAGGGATATGGGTTGAGGCCAGGAATGCTGTCATGCATCCTACAATGTACAGGAGAGCCCCTGACGTTAAAAAAGCTATCCAACTCCAAATACCAATAGTGGCAAAGTTGATGTATCCCCTGTCCATACAGCTTCTTAGAGTCATGGTTAGGTCTTGAGAGATTTTAGCCAGGAGATATGAATGCTAGTCCCTTGGAGGACTTCTTCCCCATGCATTAGGCCATTTGTCACTAACCCCGTAAGCCTAAAACCAAAACCGAAGTCAATTCTAAATGGCAAAAAGTAAGGGATCTTTCTCTTCCTTCCCTCCTTCCTTCCTTCCTTCCTTCCTTCCTTCCTTCCTTCCTTCCTTCCTTCCTTCCTTCCTTCCTTCCTTCCTTCCTTGTCTCTCTCTCTCTCTCTCTCTTTCATTTTGGCGGGGGGATGATGGAGGAGGGGGAAGAAATAGTCTTTCTCTGTCACCCAGGCTGGAGTGCAGTGGCGTCATCTTGGCTTGCTGCAACCTCTGCCTCCCTGATTCAGCAATTCTCCCACCTCAGCCTCCCGAGTAGCTGGGATTACAGGCATGTGCCACCACACCGAGCTAATTTTTTTTTTTTTTTTTTTTTTGTATTTTTCGTAGATATGGGGTTTCACCATGTTGGTTGGGCTGGTCTCTAACTCCTGACCCAGGTGATCTGCCTGCCTCCACCTCCTTAAGTGCTGAGATTACAGGCATAAGCCACCGAGCCTGGCCAAAAAGTAAAAGTAAATCTTTTAACTCCTCAGTGCCATGATGTCTGAGTCTATTTAGTGTTGCTATAACAAAATATCTGAGGTTGGACCATTTATAAAGAAAAGAGATTTATTTGGCTCACAATTCTGGGGGCTGGAATGTTCAAGATTGGGCATCTGCTGAGGACCTCACACTGCTTCAATTCATGGTGGAAAGTGAAAGGGGAGCTGGCATGTGTGAAGAGATCGCATAGTGAGAGAGGAAGCAAGAGAGAGAGAAACTGAGGAAGCCACACACACAGAGAACCTGCGCTGAAGGAAACTAGTCCATTCCCAATAGAGGGAGCCCTCACTCACCCCAGTGGGAGGGCATTAATCTACTCATGAGGAATCTGCCCCCGTGACCCTAGCACCTCACACTGGACCCCACCTCCCGACACTGCCACATCGGGGATCAAATTTCAACATGAGTTTTTTTATGAACAAATCACATCCAAATCATACCATATGATATATTGATGCTTCTTTTTTATTACTCCTTGGAGCCTACAATTGCTCATCTTAGCTCCCTGTAGTTAAAAGTGCCTCCTTAGTTGCATCTCAACTCAGATGCAAACTGGAAAATAAATAAAAAGAGAGAAAGGCATAGAGGCATACATATTTTAGAATTTCTTTGGTGCTCTATCCTGTACTCCCCGTTCCCTGACATCTCCCTGTCTTCACCCCCACCCTGTTTGTCTTAGCCCCACTTGACTCTCAGCTCCTGTCACTATTCTTCAATATTGCCTTCTACAGAACAGATAGAACCCCTTCCTTAGGTAGGAAAAAGAGAAAAACCTTTCAAGGAGCCAGCCTATGCTGTTTTGAGTAAGTCAGTCAGTCATCTCAAGTACCAAATTGCATAGACTATGTGTTGTTAAGTATTAATATGATTTCATTGTTTTGGTATTTAGAATACCAAGGGCCTGGTCAGTATTTTACCCTTGTCATCTCAATTTTTAACAAGAAAGAAATGCTATAAAGATTAGGGGAGATGATATTTATGAATCACTTAGAGACTTAGATTTTTAAAAGGTGCTGTTTAGAAAATGATGTTACTTATAATTATGTTTATGATTTCTACAAATAGGCCTAATTTTCAATGATCTGACCCAAGGAGGGGAGGTAATAGGATATTTGCTTTGAGTCAATGAGGCTCTCCTAGCTAAGCCACCCCAGTTATTGATGAGTGGCTGACAAAAATCTTCAGGCAGCATGTTCTGCTTTAGCCAGGACTCAGGGGGTGCTATGACATGGGGCAAGATCTACAGACTGAGCACATATGTCCTCTGAAACCTGCCTTTCCTTTATTTAGTCACTCATGTCCAATACTTTTTTTTATTTTAATGATTATGAAAACGATTCGGTAGGGATCATTTATATGTGTGAGTTTTAGTTCAAGATTATCTTTTCTTTACTTAATATTGGAAAGAAGCAAAGTAGCTCTTTGCAATAAAAAACTTGCTAGAAAGTCCTATGCCCTAGGACATATAATATCTTGTTCTCCTCCTCTCCCAAAGTCCATTCACCCCCTCCCTAACATCCTTCCAAATCAGGTATTATGTAGCCAGGTATGTTAACACTTAACTTTTACCAGATGAATGAAATCAATCCCTATAGTGGCTGAAAAATACATGCAATTAATATACATGTATAGAAGCTCTGCAGCTTGTGGTCATTATTTTACTTTGTTTTTATTGATCAAGGTAAATCTATTATCTGTTGATCAATAATAACTGAAATGAGACAGTGTCATAAAATTAAGTAATATTAGATGAGGAGATATGAAATATATTCCTGTCTTGCCATTATTTAGCCCTGTGTCTTTGGAGAAGGCATTTGACTTTGCACCTTAGCTTTCTCATATGTAAAGTGAGGGAGATAGCCTGGAAAACATCTGTGGTGTTTTCAGCTCCAAAATTTTAAATTCTGTGACTTTATAGTTGAAATATAAGCTTTATAAGGATATGACATATTTACTATTATGGCTTTTTGAGTAGAAGGAAAACTTGAGTAGAAGGAAAACCTCAGTTACATAATATATTTAATTTGTACACATAAATAAAAACACAAACCTTGAGATAATTGATTTTACCTGAATGTTCATCCCTTTCCCTATTTTTCAGCCAGCTCTACACCCGTATTATGTTTATGACATAGTTTCAAGCTATTTGCAATGTATCCACAAATAGAAATTTACAGAGGAGAGTACTTTCTAGAATTTACCCATTATGATTACAAAAATAAATTATTTTGTTGTATGAAATGAGGGAAAAATAATGTGAGGTTTTCATGAAGAACTTCAAAGTCTAATGGAAGAATAAGGCAGGATGTGGTTCTATTTATTTAAAACTGTTTAACTTTTTAGGTCCAAGGAGTGATATGAATTCCAAAAGGAATGATTTCCAGGAGGAAGAGAAACTTTTGATGGTTGGCCTAATAAAATAAAACTACACATTAGTGAAACTGAATTCAAAGGCGCTTCCAACGTTGCTGCACACAGATGAGCCCTCTCGCTGGATCCTGTCCAACCCCAACGGCTGTGCGCACTGTAACCACCATGTGTCATCTGCAAACCAGATAGTTTCTGTGCGGGAAAGACCAGCCAGCTTTCTTGGCCAAGCTGCTGCCATAAAACACACTAGTGATTTGGTTTTTCATGTTTTTTTAAGATATTATGCTTTGATGCACAGGATACGTTTGGTCTCACATTGTCCAGAGCACTATCAGAAATGACTAGCTGATGAATGTTTTACCAGAATCAGGTCACATTTTGACAGGTTGTTTTGTGTCACTGCAAATCATTGCTTTACAATATGGACTTTTTTCCCCCCGCTTAACTTTTAAATCTTAAGCGTAAGAATATAAAGTGCGGCTAAACATTCTCAAACATTAGGAATAATCTGCCTTTAACAACTTATATGCATCAGCTGCCTTTTGATATCGTTTGCAAAAAGCAAAGGCATCATGGGATCTCTTAAAAGAACTGGAAAACTAAATGTCAGAACTGCATTTTTACACTCAGCTAGAGAAATTCCTGCCTCGTATAAAACACCTACGTTCCAACACCTCGTGTTTGCTTTGGAGACTTACAAAGAGTTAATACAGCTTGTTTGGCATCAGATATCGGTATAATGGGCTTTTACAGAAGTAATTAAAATTTGTTTATAATTAATACAGATGAATTGGTTTCTGCACAATAATAGTTAGGAGATTAACAAAGGCCACATTTTGGCAACAGGACTACATTCTTTTCCAAGTGCTGTGGGACTTTATCCAATGAATGTCTGTCCAATCCGGCTGATTCTTCAGAGATGCCATATGGCACAGCTATGCATTATGACTTTTTTTTTTCTAAAAGGCAGCCATATGACATAACTGATCTTTAAAACGTTGTCAGAAGGCATTACCTGGGTAGGCTTCGAGCTGCTTTCCAAAAACTTAGCAAGCACAGGGGCTATTAATTATGAGCAAAAGAAATGTGCACGCGCACACTGGAAATTTGGCATTCTTTCCTCCCTAGTCAGGGCTGATCATCTCTCAAGCCGTTCTACTTGTGGAAGTAAGGAGTCTTTAAAAAAAGAAAAAAAAAAACTGTAACCGTGAAAAAAGAACATGTTCTGCATTAAAATACCTATTCAGCAATTTCATTACAAAGTGTCTTTTTACTTGACCCAAACATGCACATATTTTGCTACCTGTACTTTCACCATATTCACTGCTTTAAAAAATACATATAATGCTATTTACAACCAAAATTTTCACAATAATATTTAAGGTACTAATATGCTGGAGAAAAAGAATTTTTTTTCTTTTTCTTTTTCTTTTCTTTTTTTTTTTTTTTTTTTTGAGACGGAGTCTTGCTCTGTCGCCCAGGCTGGAGTGCAATGGCACAATCTTGGCTCACTGCAACCTCTGCCTCCAAGGTTTCAAGGGATTCTCCTGCCTCAGCCTCCTGAGTGGCTGGGATTACAGGTGCATGCCACCATGCCTAGCTAATTTTTGTGGTTTTTTAGTAGAGACGGGGTTTCACCATGTTGGTCAGGCTGAACTCGAACTCCTGACCTCGTGATCTGCCCACCTCGGCCTCCCAAAGTGCTGAGATTACAGGCATGAGCCACTGCTCTCGGCCAAGAAAAAGAATTTTTGTGTGTGTTTGTGTGGTGGTGGTAGTTGATTTCTATTTGACATCTTTATTTTCTGTACTCAATTTCAGATAGTAGAAAATGTAAATTGCCCAATTATTTTCTTTCCAATGTCCTCAGAAAATTAGGTTGTGCTGAGGGGGACATTCATTTTAAACTTTCCATTTTTGTATGTGCTTAGAAAGAGTTGATTGCATTAATTTCCATTTTTAAACACTGTATTAAAATTTGGAGAACTCTGTACGCTAGGAGAAGGGGAATAGAGAACAAATCAATTGAATCAGTGGACTGGATGCAGCTACAGCCTGAGTGAACAGAGCTGCCTCTGCATTATTCTATGCTCACTCCTCCTAGCCTACTGCTGCTCTGTATGTATTCTGATACTGTTTACTGGACTTCTCCATTCAGATCTCAAATTCAATGGATGTCAAATAAAACTCCTTCAGGTCAGGCGCAGTGGCTCATGCCTGTAATCCCAGCACCTTAGGAGGCTGAGGTCAGGGGATCACGAGGTCAGGAGCTCGAGACCAGCCTGGCCAATATGGTGAAATCCCGTCTCTACTAAAAATACAAAAATTAGCTGGGCGTGGTGGCATGCACCTGTAGTGCCAGCTGACTCGGGAGGCTGAGGCAGGAGAATCTCTTGAACCCAGGAGGTGGAGGTTTCAGGGAGCCCAGATTGTACCACTGCACTCCAGCCAGGGCGACAGAGGGAGGCTACTTCTCAAAACAAAAACCAAAAATCTCCCTCAAACTTGTTCCTCTCACCGTCTTCCTTTTCTCTGTTAATGTCCACTCCATCCTTTTGGTAAATCAGTTTTTCAGTCATCTTTGACTTCTTCTCTTTTTCTCTCATGCCCCATTTCACCCACCACCAGACCCAGTGAACTTTAACCCCCAAAATGCAGTCAGCCCTCCATATCTGTGGGTACTGCATTGCAGGTTCAACAAATCACAGACAAAAAAATATTCAGAAAAAATAATAAATACAACAAAAATTTTAAAAACACAAAAATAATACAGTATAACAACTATTTACTTAGCATTTACATTGCATTGAGTATTATAAGGTAATCTGGAGATAATTTAAAACATAAGGGAGAGTATATGTAGATTATATGCAAATACTACCCCATATTATATCGGGGACCTGAATATCTGTGAATTTTGGTATCTGCATGGGTCCTGGAACCAATCCCCCATG
The DNA here is from genome assembly GCF_003255815.1 of Theropithecus gelada. NCBI lineage: Eukaryota > Metazoa > Chordata > Mammalia > Primates > Cercopithecidae > Theropithecus > Theropithecus gelada. Next base: position 94,545,760 of record NC_037676.1, read on the forward strand.
AACACCAAGAGACAACTGTATACCCTAAATTACTTTACTTCTAGCTACCTTTACTGCTAGGCTTCTAGTTGTAAGCACTACCATCTTTCTCTTTTGTTATTGTAGTAGCCTTCCGTTTCCCTGCTTCTACCCCTCCTTGCCTAAAAGTTTTCAAGACAGCATTCCCAGTGATCTCGTCAAAGTAAATGTTAGATCAGGTGGCTTTCCTGATCGAACTTTTCCAGTGGCATCCAAACTCACTTGGAATAAAAGTCAAAGTCCTTACCAGACCTCTGGGCCCTACACAAATGGGTCTCTTGTTACTTTGATGTGCACAGCATGTACCTTCTGCCTCAGGGCTCCTGCATCTACTATTTATTCTCTCAGTGGTATTTCGGGGTGCGATCCTACTGACTCTGGGTGAATTGTTAAATTGTCAGGAATTGTGCCAGGAGGTTGTAAACCAGTGGTAGGTGGAAATCAGCCAAAGTGAGAGTATTTACACCAAGGAAACTGGCTAAATCTAAAAGTGACGTCTCCTCATCCCACGAAGAGCTTGTTGTTGAGCATTTCCCAGAATGCCACTGTATTTTCCCTTCCTGGAATGTTCTCCTATTACAGGAGCACCTCCTCCACTTCCTCAACTTTTTTCAGGTCTTTAATTACTGAAGACATTAATAGGTCCCCTCTGATTATCCTATTTAAAATATAAACACCTCTCAACCCCCTCTCCTGTATCCCCTCATTGTTTTTCTCCATTAAACTTGTTATTTATATATTTATTTTTAGTTCGTGTCTTTCTGCAATAGCTTATGGAATGAATGCATAATTGAATGAATTAATACTCCATCATATATCTTCCAATGCCAATAACCAGATAATATCTATCAGAGTTCTACTTCACCATGTAACACCTAAAGTGCCAATTTTTAAGAACTATTTATTTGGAAATAATTTATTTTTTTGAAATAATTTTAATTTCATAGAAGATTTGCAAGAACTGTATTAAAAGAAGAAAAGAAAAACTTTTGTATACCCTTTACTCAGATTCAGTAGTTACTAACATTTTGCCACATCTATCTATCTAGGTTTGTTTTTTTTTTTTTTAACCAGAACAATTTTAGATACTTTGCCCACATCACAAACCTTTACTTTAGCTAGAATCTTTCCAGAAAAAGGATATTCTCCCATATAATCTCAAAATTATGGTTACCCTTAAGATATTTATCATTGACAAAACAGTATTATTTAATATGCTTTTCATATTTAAATTTTACTACCTGCTCCCAAACCGGCTAATTTTTTGTATTTTTAGTAGAGATGGGGTTTCACCATGTTAGTCAGTCTGGTCTCAAACTCCTGACCTCGTGATCTGGCCGCCTCAGCTTCCCAAAGTGCTGGGATTACAGGCATGAACCACTGTGCCCAGCATCTAAAATGTCCTTTAAACAATTTCTTCTCTCCAGCTCAGCATCCAATTCAGCACCATAAATTGTATGTTATGCGTTGTTTTACAATTCATTGATAATTCTTGCCTGATGGTCATACAATGGTGATTTTAAAAATTATCTTGTTCTTTCTACACTTATTATTTGGCATTCTATCATAAGGAAGAGCTTTTCCTTTTCCCTAATATACTGTCAGTATGAACTAACATAATTCACCTTATTTGATGACTTACAATCTATTATTATTATTTTGATGTAAAGTTGTCCCAGATTTGTTCAGTGAGATCCTCTTTCAATGGACCCTTATGTCCCTTTGAGATTACATGTCCCTGTCTTTCTTTAGAGTACTTCCTCACATTTTTGTATAACAAGATTTTTTAAGGCTAATCTTGTACTTTTCCTGCCCCAGCGTGAAATCAACCATTTTTCAAAGAAGTGTGACTTTTTCTAGTGAAAAATGGTATTTATAAGCCAAGATATGAGCCCTGGATGTTTTCATTGCTACCAAGTACCATTTCTTCTAGGTCTTTTCAGTAGACAGAATTGGAAAAAAAGGCATTGCTTATGAACCATAAATATATGTGTATGTGTATGTGCATGTATAAAATATCTAAAATAATGTTCCTTTCCCTCATCTAAGTCACTCTGTCTACATAAGTGTATTTGTGTGTGTGTGTGTGTGTGTTTGTGTCTGTGTGTCTTTGTATGTAATCATTAAGATTTTTGGAACATCATCTAAATATATGTGTGTATATGAGCATGTGTATGTATAAAATCATGAGTTAATGGTAATTCTAATTCCAAATTAGCACCAAAGGGTTCTTTCTTATTTTCTACCACTGTGTGTTTGTAATTTTCTTCTCTCATAGTAAGAACTCTATCTCCCAAGGATATTAACATACTCATTTGGTCAATTCTATGAGACATACAACATAGTTTCAGAATCACTATGTCCACACTGCTCTGGAAGCAAGAAACAAACTTTCTAGGTAGAGTTCAAGATTTGTTGGAAATTTCCTTTGCTTTTAAAATGATTTATAATTAAAGTACTATATTCAAAAGCTACTTTTTTTTATTTCCTCTCTCCTTCAAAGTGGTTATATTATTTCTTTATAATATAGTTAGGGTCTTATTTTCTGTTTGTATATAGTTTGATTTTGTCTTCCCATCCTTGTTGATTTAATTTTAAATTTCAAATATGCAAAACATCAAAATAGTTCAAAAATTCAAAACTATGCAAAAACAAAGTTCTCACTCAGAAAAGTGTTGCTCCTTCTGCTGTTGCTTTCATCTCATTCCCAACTGCCCCATGTAAGAAATCAGTTTTGTTAGTTTCTGGTTTATCCTTTCTGCCTATTTATGTTAGCTTGCAAAAATTAAACAGATACATGGGTATTTTAAAATTCTTCCTTTTTCCTTACATAAAAGGTAGAGGCTGGGCATGGTGGCTCATGCCTGTAATCCCAAAACTTTGGGAGGCTGAGGCAAGAAGATTGCCTGAACCCAGGAGTCTGAAACCAGCCTGAGCAGCATAGTGAGACCTCATCTTTACAAGACATTTAAAAAATTAGCCGGGCGTGGTAGCACTTGCTTGCAGTCCCAGCTGCTTGGGAGGCTAAGGTGGGAGGATTGCTTGAGCCCATGAGGTCAAGGCTGCAGTGAGCTGAGATGGTGCTACTGAATTCCAGCCTGGGTGACAGAGCAAGATCCTGTCTCAAAAAATAAAAATACAATAATAATAATAATAAGTAGGAGATTATATATGCTTTCTTGTACTTTTTATTTACTTTTTAAACAATATACACTAGAAACCACTTCAAGTCAGTTCACATAGATTTTCCTCATGTGAGTTTTCCTGATAGCTTTTCCTCAGTCTCCCCGTTTTTATTTTATTTATTTATCTATTTATTTGTTAATTTAATGAGACAGAGTCTTGTTCTGTCACTCAGGATGGAGTGTACAGGCGTGATCTCAGCTCACTGCAGCCTTGACCTCCCAGGCTCAAGTGATCCTTCTACCTCAGCCTCCCAAGCAGCTGGATCCGCAGGCACACACACCACTACACCAAGCTAATTTTTAAATTTTTCATAGAAATAAGGCCTCACTGTGTTGCCCAGGCAGGTCTCAAACTCTTGGGCTAAAACAACCCTCCCACCTCAGCCTCCCAAAGTGCTGGGATTATAGGCGTGAGCCACTGTGCTTGTCCTATTCTCCTCCTTTTAAAAAAGTAACTGCATAGTACCTCATGATCTCGTATGTTGTATGAACCACAGTTCATTCAACCTATCTCCTATATATGAGCATTTGCATTGTTTCCACTATTTGGCAATTACAAATAATGCTATAGTGATTAAGTGCTAAATTTTGAGACTTTAGTTTTCTTAGTTTCAGATCATTGTTAAAATGTGATAAGCGTGGAAACCATAACTATTGAAGTAATTTTCAGTCATTTATATCACACTGTGAATGCATGATAGGACAGCATTCTTTCATGGTAATGTAAGAAACATGGCAGCACACGAATTCATTGAGTGGGTAGGCAGTGTGTATGTGTGGGAGTGGGTGACAGTCCACACTGAGGGGGGATTTAGGGCAGGGAGGGAAAGTGGGTAAAGCAAATGTCTTCTACTGTCAAGTTGGATTGAAGCCTAGTTTGTGCTTGATGTTTTATTTATTTACTAGATGCTTACAGAGAACGTGTCCTTTGCTAGGTGCTTTTTAAGACCCCAGGAGAGGTTGGGCGCGGTGGCTCAAGCCTGTAATCCTAGTACTTTGGGAGGTCGAGGTGGGAGGATCATTTGAGGCCAGGAGTTTGAGACCAGCCTGACTAACACGGTGAGACCCCGTCTCTACTAAAAATACAAAAAAAAAAAAAAAATAGCCCGGTGTGGTGGTGGGTGTCTGTAATCCCAGCTACTCAGGCGGCTGAGGCAGCAGAATTGCTTGAACCCAGGAGGTGGAAGTTGCAGTGAGCCGAGATCGCACCACAGCACTCCAACCTGGGTGACAGAGCAAGATTCCGTCTCAGAAAGAAAAAACAAAACAAAACAAAACAAAAAAACAAACCCCAGGAGCAGTAAAAAAGATAGACATAGGCTGTGTCCTTGTGGCGTTTGCTTTCTGCTGTGGACACAAACCATAAACAAGTACACCAATAAGTAGATGTGTCATTTCACGTTGAGTAATCGATGTGAGAAATACAGAGTAACTTGGAAGAGAGAAGGGAACATCATTTTAGAAACGGTGTCGTTACAATATATGGAAAAAGGAAAGAAAACACAAGAAAAATAGATTTTAAAGACAAGGTGCTGGAGAAGACCTTTTCCAGAGGTAAATTTTGAACAGAGACAGAAATAGTGTGGGGGTAAAAAGCAAAAAAAAAAAAAAAAGGAAGGCACTGAGGTTGAATTGCTCTTGGTGAATTCTAGGAACTTGAACTAAGGGAAAGAGAGAAGTGGTCTGTGAGGAGGAGGCTTCTAAAGTGACATGATCCAGTTTCCTCTTTTTTTGTTTGTTTGTTTGTTTTTTGTTTTTTTGTTTTGTTTTGTTTTGTTTTAGATCACCTTTCCTACCATGGGAAGAAAAAACTGCAAGTGTGCAAAGTGGAAGCAGGAACTACACACTGAAGCCTAGGTCAGAGAAGACGGTGGTGTGAGCTAAGGTGGGCTCAGTGTAGATCATGAGAAATAATCATATTTAAGCTAAATTTTAAAAATAGAACCCATAGGGCTTTCTAATGAACTGTAGAGGGTGAGGGAAAGAAATCAAAGCTAACTCCTAGATTTTATCTTAATCTAGTCTGGGGAATAATACAATTGTGCTCTTTCACAAGCTCTCAGAGATATAGCCTACTTTAACAGCTTTATGTTATCACAACGCTTGTTAGTTAAAGCCCTGTCAACTTATTGCATCGTTGCTATAGATAAAAATTTTCCTAAAAACAAGTGGCATTGTGGGAAGAAGGAAATATATGAACTATGAGAAATGGATGAGAACAAAATTCTTTCAAAAATAATCTGTAACAAAAAACAAGTCATTCCTTAATGATTCAGTAATTGATTCATTCTTTCTTTTTCTTTTTTTTGAGACAGAGTCTCCTTCTGTCCCGCAGGCTGGAGCGCAGTGGCTCGATCTCGGCTCACTGCAAGCTCCGCCTCCCGGGTTCACGCTGTTCTTCTGCCTCAGCTTCCTCAGCAGCTGGGACTACAGGTGCCGCCACCACGCTCGGCTAATTTTTTGTATTTTTAGTAGAGACGGGGTTTCACCGTGGTCTCGATCTTCTGACCTCGTGATCCACCTGCCTCGGCCTCCCAAAATGCTGGGATTACAAGCGTAAGCCACCGCGCCCGGCCCATTCATTCTTTTTCAATTCAATTTTTCAATCCAATGACAGTTGAATGGCTGCCCATCCAGCCACTGTCCTGGGTCTTGGAGATATACTGTAGAACAACACAGATATGGACTCCATTGTCACGGAGCTTACAGTCGAGTGTGGAGACCAACATTAACCTAATCACACCCTCCTGTGGAACCTAGTACTTGATACACACTATGCTCCATCTTTATTAATTTGAGATTATCAGATGACAAAGCAGTTGGCTGATCAAATTATACTAACATGTGAGGCACAAACAGTCTTCTTTATTGGTGATATTTGCTTTAACTGAGAACTGATGAATTTCTGAATATTATTATATAGAACTTCCTTTTCTGGCAAGGCGCCGTGGCTCAGGCCTGTAATCCCAGCAGGTTGGGAGGCTGAGGTGGGCAGATCATGAGGTCAGGAGATCCATATCATCTTGACCAACATGGTGAAACCCCGTCTCTACTAAAACACAAAACTTAGCCGGGTGTGGTGGTACACACCTGTAATCCCAGCTACTTGGGAGACTGAGGCAGGCTAATTGCTTGAATCCGGGAGGCGGAGGTTGCAGTGAGCCGGGATCGCACCATTGCACTTCACCCGGGGTAACAGAGCTAGACTCCATCTCAAAAAAACAAAACAAGACAAAACAAAAACCTTCCTTTTCTGGTGCCCTTTGTAGAGAATAAAAGAATAAAAGAACATAAATTTTCAACTAAATAATGTATTTTATGACAGCTGACCATTCCTTTTTCAGAATATGACCGAAAACAAAAGAGCAAGTTAAAAAATATTTTTAAAATTCTTAAAAAGGACTTAAATGACTAGTAATCATTCCTGGAAAAAGTTTAGGAAGGTATTAGAATGTCTTTCCTTTCATGGTAAATGTTTAGCATGGTTATAATAATTGAAGATGTATACAAGATCACGTTACCTATTTCAAGTATTAAGTGTTATGCTCATTGGTGTAGCTGTTTACTCCATTGTCGATATTTGGATTGGATGATTCGCAGGACAGGTCACAGTCTAAAACTGGTTCTCAGTGTTGTTCCTATACTAGCCACATGAGCATTAACCGAAAACTTGTTAGAAATGCGAATCTGGGGGCTTTATCACAGACCTAGTAAATCAGAAACTTGGGGAAGAGAGATGTGGAGCTGTAGTAATCTGTCATAACAAACCCTCCAGGTAATTCTGATGCTTAATGAACTCTGAGGCTATTGGAATAAATAAAGGACATATTTTCCATTCATTCGTTCAGTACAGTTTCATTGATTACTTAATGTGAACTTGGCATTCTCCTAGGTACTAGGATGTAACAGTAAACAAGGCAAGCTAGATTCCAATCAGAAAGTATATAGTGTCAGTTAGGTCCAATTAGGAAAACACAAACTGCTTTAAATATTCAGAACAGAGGAAGTTTAATACAGGAACTGATTACACAGGAAATGGAATTGCTGTGAAGACAATGGGAGATAGTGAGAAAACTGAGATTAGCAACAGCAAGAAGTCACCATTGCCCCTGGGCTGCAGGGCAAAGGCAAATAGTGCCATCAGAGCTCAGGGGCCAAGGTCACCTGGCAAGTCTGTCTGTAGGTAGCTGGAGGCACAAAGGTGTGGCAAGTGCTGCTTCACACCTGAGGCCACTTGGGCAGAGAGGGATGGGGAGATATGTCCTAGCTTCTTCTTTCTTCCCACCAGTACCTCCTGTTGACCAAGCCTAGAAGGAAATCTGCTGTTGCAGGGCCTGAGATATTCAGCCTACAGGTAATGATCCACTGTGATACAGAACAGAGCTGAGGAGGCTGGAGAAGCAAGAGGGCAAACAGCTTAGCATTAGCACATGTGCATTCTAGGGTATTCAGAGGATTACTTGAATGCTCTACCCAGACTCCTCCTTGCACCTGTAATTTGCAGATAAAAGTTGAGAAACATTTGAAACTTGCACAATATATGAGAAGTCTGTGTAAATTAAAAACAAGGGGTATTGCAGGGAAAATAAAAAGTTCTAATTTATTTTTTATTCTGTCATTGTAATACATTTGTATTCTCTCCTAAACGAATGAGATATTTAGCATGAAAAGATGTTCATGTGCAAATAGAATAGGTGGATTAATTATACCACATTTACTATCAATTCATTTTTTAATACTGACTACAGTGATTTAAGCTTTCAAAAAGCTAAGCGCTCACACAAATCATGTCTCCAGAGACTTCGTGCTTTGTGCTGATCAATAATTATTCTGTTAATTATGGAGATATGAGGAAAATTAGGCCATTTATAATTCTGCATGCACAAGAACAACTCTTCAAAGCTGAAATTACCTTTCTGTTTAGGTTGGCTTAATGCTCTGGAAGATGATTAGACCACATTCTCAATTAATCTTTTGGCAAGTACTATTTTCTTATTTTTCTACCAAATATATTGTGATTTTGAAAGAATAAAAGCTAAAAATCACCATCAACCTAAATATATATATTTTTTCCTATTGGGTTTATATCTATCCTTAAAACATTTTTTGTGAAGTGATCTTTTATTCATTCAACAAATGTTTAGTGTATGCTTATTTAGTGTAAAATATTGTGGGGGATTAAAATAACTAAGAGTAAAGTTTGTGTGTAGAGAAAAAAACAAGACTGGGTTTTAAACAACTTTCCAGTCAGATGGATTTTGATTATTAGATTTGTGACCTTACTTTAATTAGTTAACTTGTCTGAATTTGTTTTTTCCTCTGCAAAATGGGGACCATCACATCTATCTCACAAAGAGCTGTGAGAATTTAGGAGAATAATATACATTTGTATGGGTCTACTGCTGTGTTTGGAAGACAGTGAGGATAGTTGTAACGATAAATGCCAGCCCATTTCCTAAATTCTCTGCATACTTTTCCTCTTCCTAGATAATTTCATTTCTTTGCATTTGTTCTTTAATGCTGCCTAGCTTCCTCTGCACCTTTCTTGTAGCCTTCCTCTGTTTTTCACTATTAGAATAATTGACCATCATTGGCAGTTAATCCCAATGGAGAGAAAAGCTCTCTTTCTCATTCATGTCCTACTTTGATATTGGCTTCATCCATTCATTCATTCATTCATTCATTCAAAGAATGAGGATCTACTCATTCTTTATTTATTGAGGATCTACTATGTTCCAAGTACTTTTCTGAATGAGAGGCCTAAGCTCTACTTAAACTAAATAAGATGTTATCCTCATTCAATTAAAAAGGGCATTTCAACATCTATTTACTAAGGGTACACCAAGAGCTAGGTTTTGTTCTAAGCACTGTGAGTACAGCAGGGGAAAAATAAGACTTTGCTCCCATGGAGTAGATGCACTCCAATCAGCAAAGACCAACAACGGACGCATTAATGACCAATTATGAAATATGCTATGTAGTAAAAAGAACTTTGAAGACATATAAAGCAGGATGAAGGGACTGTGGGAATAGTGTCTGAAACATGAATACTGAAAGAAGTGAGGGCCGGGCACGGTGGCTCATGCCTGTAATCCCAGCACTTTGGGAGGCTGAGGTGGGTGGATCACCTGAGGTCAGGAGTTCAAGACCAGCCTTGCTAAGATGGTGAAACCCGTCTCTACTAAAAACACAAAAAATCAGCTGGGTGTAGTGGTTCATGCCTGTAATCCCAGCTACTTGGGAAGCTGAGGCAGGAGAATTGCTTGAACCCGGAAGGCAGAGGTTGCAGCGAGCTGAGATCGCGCCACTGCACTCCAGCCTGGGCGACAGAGTAAGACTCTGTCTGGGGTGGGGGTGGGGTGGTGGAGAGAAGAAAGAAAGAAGTGAGGGGGTGAGCACTGTGAAAGTGATCATCTTCAAGAAGAGGGGCCGCAGACAGTATGGACACCAAATGCCATGGCCAAGTGCCAGCACAAGCTTGGAATGCTGAATGGTGGAGGCTAGTGAGAAAAGAATGAACAAAGGTGTAGGATTAGGAGAGGAGAATGAGAGGTATCAGGGTCCATTTGCATGAGCACTACTCTTCCTTCTGTGAGAAATGGAAAGTGAAGAGGAACATTTTTGATTGCCAGAGGATCATTCTGGCTACTTGGTAAAAGAAGGTCTGTAGGAGTAAGGAGGCGGTAATCAGGGACAGAGCTGATGGCTTGAACTACCTTCAGAGTGCTAAAAATGGTGAAAAGGAGAGCAGATTCAGGATACATTTTGAAGACAGAGTCAATAGAATTTGCTGATGATTGGACATGGGAACTGAGAGAAAGAGAGCAGGTAAGTATGACTTAAAGGATTTTGATTTGAGTAACTGGAAAAAATCTCTGATGGAATATAGACACTAGTGAGGGAGAAAGGCAGCAAACAAATGAACCCTAATGAATTGCAGTTACTAATTTGATGGGACTTGTCGGGGGTCAGTAGCGATGTAGCCAAAGTGGTATTTAAATTGGAATCTGAAAGATGAGTGAGAGTTAGTTGTGTGAAGTTCAGTGTGTCTTCAGAGATGGGGTCAGTGGAGGGTATAAATTTTAACATATACAAGGACCCTCAGTCAGGGAAGAGCTTTTTTTTTTTTTTTTTTTTTTTTTTTTTTTTTTAAATAGATGGAGTTTTGCTCTTGTTGCCCAGGCTGGAGTATAATGGCATGATCTTGGCTCACCGCAACCTCCACCTCCTGGGTTCAAGTGATTCTCTTGCCTCAGACTCCCAAGTAGCTGGGATTATAGGCATGTGCTACCACGCCCAGCTACTTTTTTTTGTATTTTTAGTAGAGATGGGATTTTTCCATGTTAGTCAGGCTGGTCTTGAACACCTGACCTCAACTGATCCACCCACCTCAGTCTCCCAAAGCACTGGGATTACAGGAGTGAGCCACTGCACCCGGCCAGTCAGGGAAGAGCTTTAAGGAATGTAAGTTTATAGCATACTGTAGACTCAACAAAAGAATCCAACGTACCCTCTCCATTTGTATGTCCTCCACTATTGCACTAGTATTGCCCGAGTCCACATATACCAAAATTCTTCTGTTTATTTCTCATTCAGCAAAATTCTAGTTATAAGCCCTGGTTATAGAGTTCTCTTATTTTAAAGAATGTTTTACATTGGGAAATAAATAAAAAGTTCAAAGAACAATAAAACACTCCTATGCCCACCACCCAAAATTAATATCTATTAATCATACCAGTTTCCAGTCTTTTCAAAAATAGACATAAGAAATTACATATAGAGCACGTTATCTTAAACCATCATCTTCACCATTTCTTCCTTTTTGCCCTCAATGCAGGAAACCATGAATTTGATGCTTTTTCTTCTGGTCGACTTTATATGTTTTTACGTACATGTATATAATCTCTTCTGTATGTAGACCGATAGAATATGTTTGCTTTTGTCAGTTTTTTAAATAATTTACACAAATACACACTACAGTACATTTACTATTAAGTATCTTCTTTTCTATTTTATTCTTTTAGTTTATGTTACTACTTCTTTATTTCCTGGTTTACTCTTTATTTATTGACTTGCTACTATAGAAGTTGAGAATATGTATTTTCTCTTATTATCATTGACACACACAGCATCCTTTCCATTCTCCTCACAAATATGTGTATTTAATAATTTTATTATGATGATTATATAAATGCTATTCAAAACTGGCCACAGGGTATACCATATTTATTTATTTTTTCCTCTTGTAAACCATTTGCCTTTCCTGGAGTTAATAATTGCCTTTTGTTTGTTTGCTTGTTTTTTTAAAAAAATATTTTTTGTACTTAACACTAATGTGAGTAAAAACTTGGTATTCTGTTTACCAATCTCATGGTTCAGGGACTTCAGATGTTCTATCCATTTCATTTTCTGTGAGAATCACTTTGGAGAACTTTGATTACTTCAATTCTGGCTGGCAGTTTCTGCATCTATTATAAAACTTATTTTCTGGGACCTTCTTTCATCAGCAATCCAGGGATTCCTTTCGTCTTCCTTCATCTCCTTTTCCTACTTTTCTTCATCTTCCTTCATTTCCCTTTTCCTGCTTCCTTCATCTCCCTTTTCCTGCTGTATAGCTGTTTCCCTGTATCCTATGTCCTCTTTCTTTCTTTCTTTCTTTCTTTCTTTCTTTCTTTCTTTCTTTCTTTCTTTCTTTCTTTCTTTCTTTCTCTTTCTTTCTTTCTTTCTCTTTCTTTCTTCCGTTCTTTCCTTTCTTTTTACTACTTCCCCATTTGGGTGATGCTATTTTTCAGTTGAATTGTGAGAAAGAATGCATAGGAAACACATATTGATACCTTATATGCTGTATTTTACCTGTACACTTGTTACAGATACTTGCGTGCCTCTGCTTCTATGCTGTATTGGAAATTCTTTAAGGACAGAGATCTCTTAGTGATCTTTGTGGCTCCAGAGGGCCAAGCACAGCTGAACTATTAAAAATAATAACAATTGGTAAATTTTGTAAAGTATACATGGTGTCTATCAAGATCCTGTATTTGGACACAGATTGCAAAATGTAAACCATTACAGAGATATTTCCAAATATCTGTACACGTGGCGTTATATTGACTGTGATGGTTAATACTGTCAACTTGATTGGATTAAAGGATGCAAAGTATTATTCTTGGATGTGTCTGTGAGGGTAGTGCCAAAGGAGATTAACATTTGAGTCAGTGGACTGGGAAAAGCAGACCCACCCTCAATCTGGGTGGGGACAATCTAATCAGCTGCCAGCATGGCCAGAATAAAAGCAGGCAGGAGAACATGGAGAGATTAGACTGGCTTAGCCTCCCAGCCTGCATCTTTCTCCCATGCTGGATGCTTCCTTCCCTCAAACATTGGACTGCAAGTTCTTCACCTTTGGGACTCGGACTGGCTTACTAGATCCTCAGCTTGCAGATAGTCTATTGTGGGAGCTTGTGATCGTGTGAGTTAATGCTCCTTTATAAACTCCCATATATATTATCCTATTAGTTCTGTCCCTCTAGAGAACCCTGACTAATACATTTACTAACAATACAGAAATTTGATTGAGATTTTTAGAATTCATACAGATGTTTGATGTTACATAGACATCTAGGCACATTGTTAGATTTTATTTAATGGTTGATAATTTCCATTTAGGAACATTTAATATATATAAGTCAATACCATTTTTGGTTAAAATTTTTACTATATTTTATTGTGGCTAAGATATATAACAATATTTGCATGTAATAATGTTTTATTTTTTTTATTTTTTTATTTTATTTTATTTTATTTTTTTTTGAGACGGAGTCTCGCTCTGTCACCCAGGCTGGAGTACAGTGGCCGGATCTCAGCTCACTGCAAGCTCTGTCTCCCAGGTTTATGCCATTCTCCTGCCTCAGCCTCCCGAGTAGCTGGGACTACAGGCGCCCGCCACCTCACCCGGCTAGTTTTTTTGTATTTTTAGTAGAGACGGGGTTTCACCGTGTTAGCCAGGATGGTCTCGATCTCCTGACCTCGTGATCCGCCCGTCTCGGCCTCCCAAAGTGCTGGGATTACAGGCTTGAGCCACCGCGCCCGGCCTTAATGTTTTAAATATTAGTACTTAATATAAAATTTGTGAATCTATGGCAATTCATATCTTATAGGACTGAAGAAAAGACAAGATTGAGATTCACAGGGCAATAATGATAAAAAGATTTGTGCTGTTGATTTTAGATAGTTATTTTAATAAAAGGTCAGTATAATGTTTGTTGCATGGAAATGATTACAAATAGTCAATATGAGATACTGTTAGATAAAAAGTAAAGTAGTAATATATGTCTATATTACATATTACACATAAATAAATTATAATAGTAACCCAAATGTATTGGGCTATTGGTATTTGCTGGCACTGTTCTTAGTGCTTTACATATGTTGATTTATTTTTTAATTTTATCCTCATAAAAATATGAATTACATACTATTGCCTTTCTCCTTTTTTATATACCAGGCATAGGAAGGTTAGGCAAAATGTCCAAAGTTACATAGTATTTTGTGGTCTGGCCAGTAACTGAACCAAAGTAGTCTGACTCTACAAACTGGAATTCTAACTGCTAGGCAATACTGATCAGGTTACAATTCATTTTTATGGTGTTGGAATGAGAAATTGATTTAGATTCAAAAGATTAACGCATACGTTCAAATCTCAGCTACACCAATTACCATCCTTGTAAACTTGGCTCCAACTCACATAATCTCATTCGAAATAAATGGAAATAAATAAGATGAATTTCTAGCAAAAATTCACCTTGGCAGTAAATAATAATATTTTTATTGTGACTTCAAAATTCATCTCAATAGAATACTAAATGAATAGATATTGAATAGATATTGCCTTGTAATCATGCACTAGTACATTTTTGAAAACAATATTTTTAACTAACAATTGACAATCAAAATCAGTAAAGCAACCATGTCCTTTAGAACTAGCATGTATTTACTTTTTTGAGGAGTCAAAAGATCGATGTGTGATTCACAGACATCCAATTAAAAGTTTACCAGGACAGGAACAGTTAAAAAAAATTAATTACATATGATTATCACACAAAAGGAGGTGACTACATTGCTTGAATGACAAAAGGAAAGATATTCATTGAAGACAAAAAGCACAAGCACTGTAAACTGATAAAAAGAAATTTACCCATGGGTAGATTAGAAACAGCACAGTTTAGTTTCTGTTTTCACAGTAACATTAAAATAATGCATTTTCCATTTCCTTAAGCATTAATGCATCTCTTCAAGAAGCATACAGTTATTATTAAACCTTCATTTTTCCCCTCTACATTTTAAAGCATCCTTTACTAGAGAAATGTATGAAAGAAACAATCTAGGAGCTTCGAAGGTGATAAATACTGATGGGCAACTGGACCATATTCGAGTCACAGATAGTATCTTCTTAGTTTCTACTCAACCTTCTAGAGTCAGTTTAAGTACCATTTTCTCTAGAAGCTTTGTTTGGCTTGCTAGATTATTAGGTCCCTCACAAAAATATGCTCTGAGAAAACTCTGCTCTACTCCTTTCACAGAACTTAGAATCACATCTGTTTGCTGGTTTAAGAATTTGCCCTCTGGACTGTAAGCTTGCTCGGTAAGGAGAGGGCCATGCTGACTTGGTCAGTGCTCTATCCAGGGCTTGGCACAGTGCCTGGCATTTAGGATGCTCTAAAAAATTAGTTGTTTTGGCTGGGTGCGGTGGCTCACACCTGTAATCCCAGCACTTTGGGAGGCCGAGGCGGGTGGATCACAAGGTCAGGAGTTCAAGACCAGCCATGCCAAGATGGTGAAACCCCATCTCTACTAAAAATACAACAATTAGCTGGGTGTGGTGGTGGGCGCCTGTAATCCCAGCTACTTGGGAGGCTGAGGCCTGTAATCCCAGCTACTCGGGAGGGTGCAATTGCTTGCACCCAGGAGGCAGAGGGTGCAGTGAGTGGAGATCACACCACTGTACTCCAGCTTGGGCAACAGAGCGAGACCCCGTCTAAAAAAAAAAAAAAAAAATTGCTTATCTGAGACATAATCCCAATTTGATATACATGTTTTCTTGTCTCATTCTCCTTTCCTCTCTGATCTCCAGACCACTTCATAGAGTACTCCTAAAATTCTTCAAAAAGGCAGAAGGGAGAAAATAGATTATGAAAAGCTTTCATCTCTGGATACTGCCTTGTCCCTGTGATACCTCACCATTCTTGAAATCATGTTACCTCCAAGCAATTTACTTTTCACTATATCAAATTTACCATGGGGTCAGCCATAATAAGAACTGTAGTGTAGCTGTCAGAGTTTTCTATTTCATTTTATAGTCTAGTATTCCAGAGTTTCTTCTTCAGCATTTTATTTGCAAATAAAGTACATTGTCATTCAATGTTCCATTGACTTGGTTATTTATTCATTGGGACCTACTGAGTATTAAAAACTGGCCACAAAGATGAATAAAAAAGATGAAATTCAGGATGCAAAATTACAATTAGACAGGAGGAATAAGTACAAGAGATTTATTGTACAGCTTTGTGATTATAGTTACCAGTGAAATATTGTATTCTTAAAAATGCTGATAGAGTAAGTGTTCTCACCACAAAAATGATAACTATATGAGGTAATGCATATGTTAATTAGTTAGATTTAGCCATGTCACAATATATATATACTTCAAAACACCTTATTGTATACAACAAATACATATAAATTTATCTGTCATCTTAAATAAATACATTTTAAAAAATGAAGAGATGGAATTTTCAGGCTTGCTGCAAAGTCATACAGTAAAGAAATAGAAAAAAATGTCAAAATAGGAATACATTTCTTTGCTCCCTATTTACAAGAGAGAAATAAAAGAATTGTCTGTTCTCTCCATATTCCTCTCATTTTCTCTTGAGCTTGCTTTCATCAGGCTTTTGTCCATATCCAACTAAGGAACTCTTGCCAAGATCACTAACGACTTCTCACATTACTGAATCCAATGGGTAATTCTGAGTGTGCATTTTAGCTGAACTTCTTAGCCTTTGGAACAAATCATTTCTGAAATACTTTCTTGACCTGGTTTCGGGGCCACCACTAAAACATTATAAACTGATGACCTATTTTAGACCTCACTCTTGTACACTAGGCCCATTTGTCCAATTGCTTCCATAAGTTTTTCACTTGGATAGTATTTCCAAAATGGAACTCATGGTTTTCCTCTTCAAGTCTACTCCTCTGCCACATCCCCCACTTCAGTTAGTGGCCCCCTGATTCAGCTTATAACTTATGTCACAAACCTTAGAGTCATCCTTTGCTCTTCTCATTTTTTCATATATCTTTAACCCAGCAAAATATGTTTTTAATCTAATCTTTTATCACCACCTCCTCTATACTCTTTGGTCCTCGCCAACATCATCACTTTTAGACTACTGCAATAGCTTCCTAACTGGTTTTACTCTCCTTCTCTGTTCCCACTACCCACATACACCCACCCAGTTTATTCTCATAGCAACCAGAGTGATCTTTTAAATGTATTAATCACATTTAACTTACTGGTTCAAAACTCTTCCATGACTTCCTTAGAATAGATTTCAAGTCGTAACAGTGATGCAGAACCTGATCCATCATTGGACATCCATCTACCTGATTTCTACCACTCTCTGTGCTCACTTTGTTTCACCTGCTACCCCTCAAACATACCATGCTCACTCATGTCTCAAAGCCTCTGCATTTGTTGTTCTTTCAGCTGGAATGCTCTCCACTCAAATCTTCACAGAGCCTACTCTCATTGCATTTAGATCCCTGCTCAAACATCACTTTCCTATTTAAAATAGCATCGACTTAGCACTCTGTATCCCCTCAGCAGCTTTAATTGTCTGCATGGTATTTGTTACTACTCGACATTGTATTATGTTTTCTAATACGTTTGTCTGAGTATTATTCCTTTCCCTGATTAAACATAAACTCCATGACAGCAAGGATTTTGGTTTTTTTCACTGTATCCTTAGTGCCTAGAACAGGGTCTGGCAACAGAGTAGGTGCTAAACAAGTCTGTATTAAATTGATGAAGAAATTTATAGAATCCTAGAAGTGGTGGTGATAGAATATAATTATACTTAAAGTACCAAAGAAAACTTAAGTGCCTTCTTTCAACAAACCTATTTGAGTGTCTATTGCGTACCTAATGTTGCACTCAGTGCCTCAGATATAAAGACACATAAAAAACAAATTTTGTCTTCAGAGTTCTGGGAGATTCTTGAGGGATACACTTGGAAACTTTCATATCAATCACCAAAGAACCAGGGACATAGTGTTCCCATCAGTATTTCTTACACTGACCTTTCAGTTTTGCTCCTTTCTTCATATTGAAATTATGTATCTTCATAACAAATGTATCAATGCACTATCAACCAGGATGAAACTAGGCATTTTATTTTGCCCTCAACCAAAGCAGTGCCACATGGGGCTGTAGATTCTGTGGTTGCATTCAGAGTAGAAGCAAAGTTTCAAAAAGTGAAGTAGCTGTATTATTGCCTGGGTTGTTTTAACAATTCAGACAATCTTGAAACTTGGTTTATTGATAAAAATTTTCTTTAAAAAGACATTCATCCGCATCTAGCCAGGTGCAGTGGCTCACGCCTGTAATCCCAGCATTTTGGGAGGCCAAGGTGGACAGATCGCTTGAGGTCAGGAGTTTGAGCTTGGCTTGGTCAGCATGGTAAAACTCCATCTCTGCCAAAAAAAAAAAAAAATACAAAAATTACCTGGGCATGGTGGCACATGGGAGACTGAGGTAAGAGGATCACTTGAACCTGGGAGGCAGAAGTTGCAGTGAGCCAAGATGGCACCTGGGTGACAAAGTGAAATTTCATCTCAAAAAATAATAATAAAATAAAATAAAATAAAATAAAATAAAATAAAATAAAAAGACATTCATTCATACATTGACTAATCAATTCACTTTGCTATTGTAGAGTTAGTAAATATCAAGGTCTTCATCTAAAATAGTGTTCAAATTCCATTGGTTAAACATTAAAGCCCAAACAAAAGGCTTTAATATAACATCTATGCGAGGATAGTTTATATAATTGGCATGCCTTCTAACACAATAAATAATGTTTATTATACTAAGTAAGAGCTATAAAGTGTGCTAGTTCAGGGAGAAGGAGTAGAAAGACAGGAGAGGAGATTTCTCAAATAACTTGACAGTACTACTATTTGACTTAGCAATCCCATTCCTGGGTATATACCCAAAAGAATATAAATAGTGCTACTCAAAAGACACGTGCATTTATATGTTCATTGAAACACTATTCACAAAAGCAAAGACATGAAATCAACTTACATTACCATCAATGGTGGACTGGATAAAGAAAATGAGGTACATATATACTGTGGAATACTATGTAGCCATGAAAAAGAGCTAAATCCTGTCCTTTGGAACAACATGGGTGCAGCTGGAGACTGTATCCTTAGAAAACTAATGCATGAGGAGAAAACCAAATACCGCATGTTCTCACTTATAAGTGGGCGCTAAACATTGAGTATATGGCCGGAAGCGGTGGCTCATGACTGTAATCCCAGCACTTTGGGAGGCTGAGGCGGCGGATCACCTGAGGTTGGGAGTTTGAGACCCGCCTGACCAACATAGAGAAACCCTGTCTCTACTAAAAATACAAAATTAACAGGGCGTGGTGGCACATGCCTGTAATCCCAGCTACTCCGGAGGCTGAGGCAGGAGAATCGCTTGAACCTGGGAGGCAGAGGTTGCGGTGAGCTGAGATTGCACCATGGCACCCCAACCTGGACAACAAGAGTGAAATTCTATCTCAAAACAAAAACAAAAACAAAAAACAAAAAAGATTGAGTACACATGGACACAAAGAGAGGAACAATAGGCTAGGGCTTACTTAAGAGTGGAGGGTGGGAGGAAGGTGAAAGTTGAAAAACTACCTGTAGGTTACTATGCTCATTACCTGGGTAACAAAATCATCTGTATACCAAATTCCAGCTATATGCAATTTACCCATGTAACAAACCTGTGCATGAACCTAAAATAAAAGTTGAAAAAGGAAAAAGAAGGTTCTCCCAGAAGAGAAAGGAATCAGGGGTTTTAGTTGACATCTGTGCAGAATTCTCTAGGTTCAGAACCCTAGATAAGGATTCTTGCAATAGTTTAGCACAGGAAGCCACAGTACAGAGCATTAAAATTTAGACTAATAGAATATAGCAACACAGACGCAAAATAGAGGCTGCGTTTTTGAAACCAAGATAATCAGTGTCTTATGCTGCAAATCTTTTATATACATCCTACTCAGAGTCAAGTTAATCTGTTTTCCAAGTGGCCAGTTTAATTCCTGAGAGTAGAAACTAGTAAGGCACATGAATGGATTAATGGTGAACTACACTGGCTCAAGTGAGGTTCTGATAACAGAAGTAAAGGCAAAAATTGATGGTTCTAATCTAGGCTATAGCTTAGTAGATTACAATTTATGTATTGTGTTTTTAAGCCACATCTATGCTTTCAGATTCCATCAGCACCTCAAACATCCCAGCCATTAACCCCAAGTCCAAAACAATGTAGTAAGGAAAAACGCTATGCTAAAGACCCAGCAGCTAGGAGGATAAACAGGTTCATGATGCTTCTCTTTTCTTATTTCTATTGACTTATTGATAAACTATAGAGACAACTGGTCTCACCTCTGTTTATTCTACAACTCCTGAAGATTAGGAATATGGTTTAAGCAAACTATTAATTTTAACACAATTATATTTCATTAATTCTTGAATTCCTATGGAGTTTATTACAGTGGGGGGTTTACTTGATTTAAAAATAGTTTTGTGGCAAAACTTGTCACACTTTATAATAGACTAAATTATATGACAGGATGCAAACAGTGAGAAAGATCTTAAAAGTAATTTACCCACTCCATGTTTAAATTCCTTTTGCAATATTTTCATCATGGAATCACCCATTCTTGTGCTTGACCACCTTGATAAGGGGGGACTCACTTTATGAAGAGGCAGTTCATTTAATTTTTTGGACAACTCTAAATTTTATAAAGTTCTTTCCTAAACTAAGCCAAAATTTCTTTGGAGCTTGTATCTAAGGTAGCACTTCATTTGGTAGAAGGTAGCATAAATACTAACATCATCTTAGGTACTTTCTGTGACATTTTCTTCTCTTCCTCTGCTTCTTCCTCTAATTTTCTATCTTCTTTTATTTTTTCCTATTTTATATACATGCCTTTTGAGTTAGAAAGAAAAACAATAAAAATTTTAGGTTACTTAGAAATGAATGATAATGATGGTTACACATAAAAAAACTATAAATTATACACTAAGGGCTATCCAGGGGAAAGAAAGTCTTAAATACATCTAGTTTTTAAAAAGCATAAGTTGAAAATAAATGAGTTAAGTATTTCATTCAAGAAGCTAAAATTGACTGGGTTTGGTGGCTCATGCTTATAATCCCAGTCCTTTGGGAGGCTGCAGTGGGAGGGTCGCTGGAGACCAGAAGTTCAAGGATGCAATGAACCTTGATAACATCACTGTATTCCAGCCTGGGTAACAGAGAGAGACCCTGTCGCATGCAAAAAAAATTTGAAGTGAATAAAAGACAGAAGTGAATGGGGATCAAATAGATACTAATGAAATAGAAGGCAAAATAAATATTAGATTTGCCTAATAGGGTTCTAACTTTTAAAAAAGAATACACTGCAATAAAGAAAGATTTTGTAAATTTCTTCTAAGGTAATAAGAGTATGTGAGAGACAAGTCACAAAAAACATTAGGATGAGGAAAGGACACAACTTAAAAAAAATTAAGAATATTATGAGATAATAGCCTTTATATATTTACATGAATACAGTTATAAAACAAGATGTAATGGACATTCTTTCTAGGAAAATATAAATAAAACCATGACCAATAAGAGTTAGTAGATAATAGTGGATGAACAATTACATAAGATATTAAGAAGTTAGTAAAATATCTAATTCCTAAATAAATGACAGGTCTTTATAAATTTCACATAACTGTCAGATCAAAAATAAATGTTATTTAAATTGTAAACACTTAGAAGACAATAGGAAAATATGGATAACTGACTAATATAGTCCATGTGCATTATATAATTCTGATACAAAGTCTGGATAAACATAGCACAACTGAAGACCAATATCACCAACTATTATAGATGACAAAATACTAAATAAAATACTGTAGCAGTGTATTAAAAGAATTACACATTATAACTAAGTAAAATATATTTCTAGAATACAAGATCTTTGAATGTGTGAAATAATATTAAACTATCCACATGACACAGTAAAGAATGCCAAAATTATTACGTAAAAGGAAATACGTATTAATCATAAAAGCTCTTCCTGAGCCCTTAGCATAACTAAAGATACCCACCAATACCCAAAAGCAAACATTACACTTGAATGATGAATCATTAAATTATTTCATTAAAGTAAATTAAAGAATACTCCATTTGTGAGTGTTCTTTTCCTTTTATGGAAGGAGAGGGGCTGAGGCTTTTATTTTAATTTAATTTTACATAAAAATATTTAAATATAGAGACGAGGTCTCAACATGTAGCCCAGGCTGGTCTTGAACTCTTGGGCTCGGGCAGTCCTCCTGCCTCAGCCTCCAAAAGTGCTGAGATTACAAGTATGAGCCACTATGCCCAGCTGAGAAGCTGATGTTTTCAAAGAAAGAAAGAATATGAAAGAAAGAAATGAACTGTAAACTTTAAATACTGGAAAAGAAGAGGCAAAACTGTTATTATTTTAGTTCAATTCTTCCTAAAAAAATCTAAGGAATTAGAAAATGTAGAAGGATGTATTTATAAAAGAATTAGGAAATTGAATATATATTTACATAAGAATTAGGAAATTGAGTAAACAGTGCTTATTAAAGTGGTAAGATAAATGTATGTAACAACTGGATAGTATAATAGTATTAATTTAAAAAATGCCAACTAAAAATCAGCAAAAATCATAACTACTAAGGAATAATCTATTCATAAGCATAGAGTAATGATTAAAAGGATGAATTACATTATTAAACGATCTTTACAAATCCAGTCTTTAACCTTTACTAGCTGTGAGTCCTTGGGCAAAATATTGAGTTTCTGTGTACCATGTGGTTTTCTGTAAATAAGGGTAAAAATAGTACCTATTTCATAGGCTTGTAGGAAGATAAAAAGGCAATATATAAAAAGTGCTTAGAATGACATTTAGCACATAGTAACTGCTTGATTAAATATTTTTATTATTGCTATTTTAAAAAGCTAAATAACTTTAAGACATGAAGAAAGAAATGAATAAATTATGGGAATTTTCCTCACCTGAGTTGGAACAGCCAATATTTTAGATATGTAAATTCAGCAAAATCCTATATAGTCTCCAAAGAGTTTTTTAATAAAAAAATTTCAAGACATTTTAAAAGGTAACTGAGTAAGAATAAGCTAGAAAGATTTGGAAAGAAGTACAACCACAGGGTGCTGTCCTCAGTACATATTAACATATGCTTTAAAACTAATATTCTTTCTGTAATGGTATAAAAATGAACGTATGAAACAGACTAAGGGATTTGTAAAGAGAAAAAATGGGAAATTAGTATATTATAAAAATTTTGTGAATATTAGATGAAGAAGTATAAAATATTTGAAATGGATGCTGAGATATTTAGATATTGATTTAGAAAAAATGGATTTTTTTTTTTTTTTTTTTTTTTTTTTTTTTTTTTTTTTTTTTTTTTTTTTTTTTTTGTTTCGG
>NC_037676.1:94568834-94569595 GCF_003255815.1 Theropithecus gelada
GAGTAGCTGGGACTACAGGCGCCCGCCACCTCGCCCGGCTAGTTTTTTGTGTTTTTTAGTAGAGACGGGGTTTCACCGTGTTAGCCAGGATGGTCTCGATCTCCTGACCTCGTGATCCGCCCGTCTCGGCCTCCCAAAGTGCTGGGATTACAGGCTTGAGCCACCGCGCCAAATAAGTTTGAGGTGGAGCAAAGAGCTAAATGTAAAATAAATACACAACAAAACTCTCCAGAAGTAATATTATTGTGAACTGCGCACAGAGAAAGGTCCAACTCTGTAAGGTAGAAAACCCTGCAGACATAAAATTATAGTCATATGTGTAATCAAGCACAACTTGGAATCTTCTGTAAGAGGTGAGTAACAGAAAACATAAAGCATTTTTTCAACATGGATAACACGCAAAGGTTAGTATCCATAATATATAAAGAAATTTATGACTCCATAAGAAAGAGATAACCAAACTTTGGTAACTGGGAATTTATGGAGACACACATAATAAATATGCCTAAACAACATATGAGATGTTGTTCAAAGTTTACTGGAAATCTAGGATGTGCAAATTAAAGCAACAATTTTGTAGAGAGATATATATATATTTTTTCATCCATCATATTCACAAACTTTACAAAGTTTACCAAAGTTTTAGGATAAGTGATAGTTTTATGTGGTATTTGGAAGAGTATATACTGGAACAACTTTAATGTCAGGCAATATAGAACTATCTACTGAGTTTTTTTTTTTTTTTTTTTTTTTTTTTTTTA
>NC_037676.1:94569852-94573162 GCF_003255815.1 Theropithecus gelada
GCCATTCTCCGGCCTCAGCCTCCCGAGTAGCTGGGACTACAGGCGCCCGCCATCTCGCCCGGCTATTTTTTGTATTTCTTAGTAGAGACGGGGTTTCACTGTGTTCGCCAGGATGGTCTCGATCTCCTGACCTCGTGATCCGCCCATCTCGGCCTCCCAAAGTGCTGGGATTACAGGCTTGAGCCACCGCACCCGGCCTCTACTGAGTTTTAAACGCTTATGTACTCTTCTTGGCTCAGTAATTCCATCTCTAGAAACCTATTCTGCAAAAATATTTCCCTGTTTGCATAAACATAAATGCCTGAAAGTAATCATTGCAATATTGATTGCAGTAGTAAAAAGTTGGGCACAATGTAAAGGAGAACAATAAATAAATAATGATTCTTTCATACCATAGAAAACAATGGAACATTTTAAAGAATGAAATAAATCAGACACAAACAAAAATATTGTATAATCTCACTTATATGTGAAATCTTCTTTTAAAAGGTTAAGCTGTAGAGAGAGAATCAGAATGATATTTAGCACATAGCGTAGCATATGTAACAGTGGGTAACAGGGTCTAGAGTAAGGGAGGAAATGGGGAGTAGGTTAAAGGATATAACATAGCATATATGTAGAATGAGTGAGTTGTATATACAATGTACGATGTGGGGACTAATAATAGTGTATTGTCTTCAGGACTTTTGCTTAGTAGACTATAACTGCTCTTGGTGAGACAAGGAGGGGAATGGGGAGGGAATGGGCAACCATGTGAGATGATGAATGTTAATTTGTTTCACTGTAGTAATCATTTTGTTATATATTTGTGTATCTTTTTTTTTTCTTTTTTTGAGATGGAGTTTTGCTCTTGTTGCCCAGGCTGGAGTGCAATGGTGTGATCTCGCCTCACCACAACCGCCACTTTCTGGGTGTAAGCGATTCTCCTGCCTCAGCCAACTGAGTAGCTGGGATTACAGGTATGTGCCACCACGCCCAGCTAATTTTGTATTTTTAGTAGAGATGGGGTTTCTCCATGTTGGCCAGGCTGGTCTCTAACTCCTGACCTCAGGTGATCCACCCGCCTCGGCCTCCCAAAGTGCTGGGATTACAGGCGTGAGTCACCACGTGCAGATGTATGTGTATCTTATAACATCATATTGCATAGCTTAAACATACAAAATAAAATATGATTTTAAAAATCAGCTAGATGGAGAGAGCTGATAGATGGAGTTGTAACAACAAAAAGTCATAGGATAGTAGGCCCACTACGTTCACATAAATGTTGAATATGCATGCAAATATACACAAAATAACTGGAAGGATAGTAGTTAATTTGACAAATATTAGTGAACACCTATATATGCTATCCTAGATGTTAGATTTATGGCTGTGACCAAACAGACAGATGAACAGTATTAGTTTTATTTACCTTTATGGTGTTGGATTGTGATCGTGAAAAGGGACTTTCATACTCTACATGTGGTCCTCCATTGGTTGATTTTTTTCTTTTTTTTTGAGACGGAGTCTGGCTCTGTCGCCCAGGCTGGAGTGCAATGGCGCAATCCTGGCTCACTGCAACCTCCACCTCCCGGGTTCAAGCAATTCTCTGCCTCAGCCTCCCGGGTAGCTGGGATTACAGGCACCCGCCACCACGCCCGGCTAATATTTGTAATTTTAGTAGAGATGGGGTTTCATCATCTTGGGCAGGCTGGTCTTGAACTCCTGACCTCGTGATTCACTCACCTCGGCCTCCAAAAATGTTGGGATTAGAGGCGTGAGGCATCGTGCCAGGCAAATTTTTTTTTTTTTTTTTTTTTTGAGACGGAGTCTCACTCTGTCGCCCAGGCTGGAGTGCAGTGGTGCCATCTCGGCTCACTGCAAGCTCAGCCTCCCGGGTTCACACCATTCTCCTGCCTCAGCCTCCTGAGTAGCTGGGACTACAGGCGCCCGCCACCACACTCGGCTGATTTTTTGTATTTTTTTTTTTAGTAGAGTCGGGGTTTCACCATGTTAGCCAGGATGGGCTCCATCTCCTGACCTCATGATCCGCCCACCTCGGCCTCCCAAAGTGCTGGGATTACAGGCGTGAGCCACTGCACCCGGCCAATTTTTGTGTTTTTAATAGAGATGGGATTTCACCATGTTGGCCAGGCTGGTCCCGAATTCTTGACCTCAGGTAATCCACTCGCCTCGGCTTCTCAAGGATTACAGGTGTGAGCCACTGCGCCCGGGTACGACTTTTATAAATTTAAAATAAAAGAGAAAAAGAAGTGAAAAGGTAAACCCATGTGTAGTCCTTGTCCACTTGAAATTTAGGATTCTATTGGCATGGAATTGAATTTAACTAACCTGATACTTACGTATTTAGATACTTTCGCATTCATGTTTGCTAATTCAAGGGACTAAAAGGGTGTTTAGGTACCCTGAGATACACAGGATTAAAAATGTAGTGTGCTTTCATATATAGTAAGAGGAGAAACAATTTCAGACATATCCAGACACCAATATGAAAGGTTATAACAATGTTAACCATTTTTAAAGAAATTCTCCATTTCTGTAGCTAGGGCATAAATGACAGGCAAAATATATTTTGTGGGTGATAGTTAAATTTCAGGAGGAAGGGAGAGCTTACACAAGTAATTTGAAAGAAATCATTTTAAGCAGATGCATATTCATTCAAAATAAGTAATTATACCTTATACAACATTTATAATTTATCTAGTTCTTTCAGAATGACATGCTCTATCACAGTATATAGATTTGGTTTTATAGCTCATACACTGCAGAATATGGAACAAGATAAAATAAGAACATTTCTCAGGCTTTTCTGTTTCCTTTTGTCATCATTATTAATCTGAATTGTTTAAGTAGGTATAAATAGCTACAAAGCAACAAGAAAGCTTTTTTGTTTGTTTGTTTTGGCCACACTGAGTCTGAAGTACTTGAGGAATGGTCAAGTAGAAATATGGAGAAGACAGATCGGGCACAGTCGCTCATGCCTGTAATCCCAGCACTTTGGGAGGCCAAGGTAGGTGGATCACTTGAGGTCAAGAGTTCGAGAGCAGCTTGGCCAACATGGTGAAACCTCATCTCTACTAAACCTACAAAACTTAGCTGGGCATGGTGGTGCACACTTGTAATCCCAGCTACTCAGGAGGCTGAGGCAGGAGAACGGCTTGAACCTGGGAGGCAGATGTTGTAGATTGAGCCACTGCACTCCAGGCTAGGCAATAGAGCAAGACCCTGTCTCAGAAAGAAAGAAAGAAAGAAAGAAAGAAAGAAAGAAAGAAAGAAAGAAAGAAAGAAAGAAAGAAAGAAAGAAAGAAAG
>NC_037676.1:94573172-94706792 GCF_003255815.1 Theropithecus gelada
GAAGGAAGGAAGGAAGGAAGGAAGGAAGGAAGGAAGGAAGGAAGGAAAAAAGGAGGGAGGGAGGGAGGAAGGAAGGAAGGAAAGAAAGAAGGAAGGAAGGAAGGAAGGAAGGAAGGAAGGAAGGAAGGAAGGAAGGAAGGAAGGAAAGAAAAGAAAGAAAGAAAGAAAGAAAGAAAGAAAGAAAGAAAGAAAGAAAGAAAGAAAGAAAGAAAGAAAGAGAAAGAAAGAAAGAAAGAGCCGGGCGCGGTGGCTCAAGCCTGTAATCCCAGCACTTTGGGAGGCCGAGACGGGTGGATCACGAGGTCAGAAGATCGAGACCATCCTGGCTAACGTGGTGAAACCCCGTCTCTACTAAAAAAATACAAAAAACTAGTTGGGCGAGGTGGCGGGCGCCTGTAGTCCCAGCTACTCTGGAGGCTGAGGCAGGAGAATGGCGTGAACCCGGGAGGCGGAGCTTGCAGTGAGCTGAGATCCGGCCACTGCACTCCAGCCTGGGCGACAGAGCGAGACTCCGTCTCAAAAAAAAAAAAAAAGAAAGAAAGAAAGAAAAGAAATAGAAATATGAAGAACACAATTTGTAGTAGGATCTAGAACTAAGAAAACTGGCAAAGGTGATACAGTAATCACCCCCATCTGCAGTTTTACTTTCTGAAATTTGTTACTCAGTCAAATGTAGTCCAAAAATATTAAATGGAAAATTCCAGAAATAGGCAATGTATAAATTTGAAGTTTCATGCTCTTCTGAGTAGCATGATGAAATCTCCTGCCATCCTTCTCTGTACTCTCAGGATGAGAATCCTCCTTTTGCCCTAGTAGCCATGGGCATCGTCTGTTCCTGACATCCAGCCACTGACATCGTCATGGCTTGATGATCCAGGATGACCCAAAACAGATGATCTTCTTTCTGATGTATTGTCAGAAGATCAACAGGAGCCTAACCCTACATCACAGTGCCTCCATCATTGACCTCACTTCATCTCATCATGTTGGCGTTTTATCATCTCATATCATTACAGGAAGAAGGGTGGTATAGTACAAAAAAAAATCGAGAGAAAGAGAGAGAGAAGGAGATAGACCATACTTACATAATATTATTACAGTATTTTGTTATAATTGTTCTATTTTATTAGTATTTATTAATCTCTTACAGTGCCTAATTTTTAAATTAAACTTTGCCGGAGTAAAGTTTAAGAAAAACATGGCATATCTTTCAATACTATTTGTGGTTCTAGGCATCCACTGAAGGTCTTGGAACTATTCTCTGCGGGTAATGGGGGACTACTGTGCAATAATTTGAGAGTTTCCAGAACAAAAATGGTAGCTGTGGCTTTAGCCTGGACATGAATGCAATTTAGCCAAGCAAGGAAGCCTGTAATGAATAGAAAAGTAGATGATGGAGACTTGGAAGACATCAAAGGTTACAGGATGGTAAAAGGAAGAGTACTCAGTAAAAGAGATAGAATAAGGAAAGAAAGGCTGGATGTGGTGGCTCATGCCTATAATCCCAGCATTTGGGAGGCTGAAGCAGGCGGATCACAAGGTCAGGAGTTCGAGAACAACCTGGCCAACGTAGTGAAACCCTGTCTCTACTGAAAATACAAAAATTCGCTGAGCGTGGTGGCGTGCACATGTAGTCCCAGCTACTAGGGAGGCTGAGGCAGAAGAATCGCTTGATCCTTGGAGGCGGAGGCTGCGGTGAGCTGAGATGATCATGTCACTGCACTCCAGCCTGGTGACAGACTGAGACTCCGTCTAAACAGAAAAAAAAAAAAAAAAAGAAGTTGAATTATTGAAAAGTTAACATCATCTTGCTTATATTCATCTTCAAGTTCCTTTCCTTAGCCTCAGTCATTACTCAGATATAAACAGGCTCAAAATGCTAGTGTGTCAATCATACAACTGAATCTCGACACTTGGTTTATTGATTTTGCTTGAAAATATCTTATAATTTAGTGAATTACTTGTTCAATCTGATTGCAACTGAAAATTTGAGAGTCCTACTAACCTGTAATATTTCTTTTAAAGAAATGTGACAACTTGCAGTAATTGTATCTTCTAGCCAAGTCTACTCACTGAATACACATGCCCTTTATAATACAGATCTGTGGTTTATTTGGTTGATGTCAAATTTGGTTTAGATATTCACTTCTTCAGGTGATTTTAAAAATCTTCAACTTTAAATATGTTGTTTACATTGGTGAAACTAAGTCAATAAAAAACACTATTATTTCTTCTATGCTATGCTGGCTTTTATATCTGAGAAGATTTAGAAATTGTTCACATAAGCTTCAGAGTAGTTATATTAGTGTTTTTGGAATTATTGAGTTTCTAACAATAAGAATTTTTTTTCTAGAAGGGTGAAGTTATACTTTTTATGAGCTGTCTTATGTGGCTTCACCAACAGAAATGAGCAAATAAATCGAGTGCCAAGTTTACTGTTAATTTCTTCATGCTACATAGATTCAGTTAGTCTAAAAAGGTTGTTTGGTTGAATTTACACAAGTTTAGCAATGTGTGCATTAAAGCTGCATTTCCCCAGAATAAAGAGCTGATTTCTTAGACCCTAAAACACTCCAGGAGTTAAATACCACTTATCCAGTCAAATAAGAGGTATTCTTGAAGCATGACAAAAAGAAAGAATAGACAAATATTATGGTCCAGTGATTCTGATAAATACAAATGATCCAAAACCTTCAACCTGGGAATTAAGTATAAGCAATGCTTAGTTTTTTTTTCCTGAACTCCCTGGAGAAGATATCAGGGAAATAATTATAATTCTAGAGAAAAGCTTAGCAAGTAAGAGTCTAGCTAGGTTCCCTTCACAGTCCCTTGCAATAAAAAAAAAGAATTTATAGAGCCTCACACATGATGTAGGTGAGCGCTGGAAGTTCTGATTGCTTATCTGAAACCTCAAACCTTTGGCTGCATGCCCACCTCCAGGGCGAACCCTGTCATCTTTTGCATGAAACAGAATGAGGTGATCTGAACCTAAGAGTCTATTTCTTTCCTAGATGCAAGTGTACAATTTCTATTAATTTTAATGAGAATTATGTTTGCACATTGAGGCAGGATAAATCCCTTTGGGAGGAATCTTGCCCTTGGATGCATACTGTAATTTCCAGTAAAGGGACAAAACCCCAGGGGAACCATACATTGGCGCCTGAGGGCAAGATCTGACCCTTTGCGTATAAAAACACTGCACAAATCACCAGGTCATCCTAGACGTGTAGATGTCAAAAATATAAGAGGTTAGCAAGCATTTATTTTAGCCTGTATTCAGGTGATGTGAGTTTCTCAGTTACGCCTTTAACCTCTGGTTCCTGTAAGGAAGAAATAACTACCAAACAATAGAATCTACGCTTTCAATAAGGATATTGCTAAAGAACAATAACCAATGTAAGATGAACAATATTGTATATATTTTAAAGAGAAATAATACAAGTAAAATAAAAGAGACAATGAAAGTTATGTTAATTAAGAAAGTGACCTACTTTACTACTCTTGCTTCCACAGGAGACATTGAAGATTATGAACAATTTAAGTCTATTCATCAGTGAATCCTGCGTGAAAACTTTTTAAGTGGCCCTAATACATTATGAATAATCTCAGGGCAGAGATCTGTTTTGAAGGAGATATGATTGATGGTCTATCATTCCTAATTCACTGTTTATACTGGTAGCCAGCCTACTGGGAAAATACCTCATTCATCAGGGTATTAGTGAATTCAACCAACGTATGGCACCTTCATTTTAACAAACTAAAGGAGAAAAGCTAAATGGGGGAAATTGACAACCATCTCTGATTCTATGATAATGCAATTAGGCTGCTCCTCTCCAGAGCTTTTGCTAATTCACAAAACAGCTTCAGTCGGCAGGTCATAAATATATGATCATTTTTCACACTTTGAAAAGTAATGATGCCTTGACATGAATCAATAAATCTTGGTGAAGTCCTTTATACTTTTACGTTCAGCATGCAAGTCAGTTTTAAAACTCGTGTGTATTAAATCTGACTTGCTATCCAGCCTGTGTTTACATAATCTAATTTAACAAAGTCTCAAATAAACGTGTAAATGAAGTGTTTATAGTAAGCACAAGGAAAGTTTCCCTTTCATTGAGAAAGTGTGATATGGTGCATCAAACTATTTTAATTTGCACCCTGAAATACCCATATTTGCAAATGTGCCACATACAGAGAGCTGTTGCTCCTAAAATTTGGTAGTTTCTATATTGAGTTTGCATATTATGCTCAATAGCTGAATAAAAAAAAATTCTACTGCATATGACACAGTGTGTAATGCATTATTTATCTAAAATGGATCTGGTACAAAACATCCAGAAAACATTAATAATTATCTCCCAGAAACCCCCCCAAAAAAGGGCTTCCTCATCTTTCTAAAACAATTGCATAAAAATATACAGTGAACATAGATACATGTATTAAGTAGCAAAGATACACAGCAGCACAACATTTTTCTAACAATCATAGTTCCACATTCTCTACAGGGAATAGGAAGATGGACAGGCTAATGAATACAGCAGGTAGCAAGTGGTTGAGGTTTGCTTAAGAATGAATTATCAAACAGCTACAAATTGCCAATTTAAAGAGGTTATACTATACTGTACATAGCATTTTATTTTTTATTCCTGGAATGGTTGACAATTTTCCTGGGTGAAAAGTGAAATGATACTATATCATAAATGTACCTGCTGTGCTGTCATTCCCATTAACTCCCCCCTTTGTTTTGTTTATTAACTGTTCATGGTTGCAAAAAATGATGTGCTTTATAACAGGATGGACAAAGTCGCATTTTCATCAAAGACCTAGATGACAATATATTTTTAAATTAAAACTAAAACAATTGGTGTTTGGCTCCTGAGTCTTTCACAGTCATTTGGAACTGCTGATGAAAATAAATATTGCATAGAAAATTGTTTTTGAAGTGTTCATGTGTTGTGCGTAATCTCCATTATTTGATATTTGCTATGATAGGTAATTGATATGATACACTATCTATAAATAGACTGTGTCTTCACAATACAGCATCAAGGGGGTGATGGAGCATCGATACCACTGACTGAAATTTCTACTTTGTCTTGTACTCTGTAAATCTAGCCTTAAGCATATATATTCCCTAGAGGCACATGATATAAGCAAAAGTAGGCAATGACTAGCACAGGTTCTTAGTAGCTTTACTTCTTTAAAATCAGATTATTAAATCACAAACCACCTCCTAGAGGTAATTTGGGAAAGCCATTTTGAGAATGTCCTTCGAATGTTCACAAAGGGATACCAATTGGTACTTGACAGTTAACATTATTTATAGAGGAATTTACAGTCTTCAGATCCATGCACAGCACATTGAAATCTCACACATTTCTTGTTATAGAGGATCCTGGTTTGATTTTCAGGTGAAATATGCAGTTCACTCCAAAATAACCACAGTTACTTCAAAACAGGTTGTGAAAAGTCATGTGAAATAACCTCTAGCATTATTTTACTGAATCCTCTTTGCCCTCTAATTCTGATCATGAGTCTGTTGGAGGCCTGGAATCTATTTTACGAAGGTTTTTGCAAGGAAAATATTTAGATTAATGATATAACCTAATGATAATTTAGTGACAGTAGATCTAACCTCAGCTGAGTGACACTAGAATTGAAAAAGTAAACCAGTGGGAGAGACAAGACAGTGGCTGTTGGGGCAGCAGCAGGGAGGCTGTAAGGGTCACTCTGATTGGCATTGTCACTTTCCCCATTCATCAAGCGAGGACAGACTTCCCGAATCATTTCCCAGATGGGGCTGCTCGTCACTTTAAACACCTGATATGAAGCCATCCGTCATCTGATAACACGATCGTTGGGCTGCAGCTGGCTGGGTGCTCTGCAGCCCGAGTGCACATGTGATGGACTCAAGCCAGGGAGGCAAGCTTAGCTGGGCTGCCCTCCCTTGATAGGATTTGCAGTCCTCCACTGGACCATGGAACAGGTGGAGGCTGAGAGAGAATGAAAAAATTACCATGTGTTGCAGGGATTAGAGCCTTCCACACTCACCACTCCACTTGAATACCAATCAAAGCCAGATAACCAACCTTGGGTGAGACCAACTTCAGGCCTGGCCATAGAACAGAGAAAGAGAAGATATGCAGAGAAAGCTGGGAAACCTGGTTTCCTGCAGGAAGAACAACTTTTAACATTCGAAACCTGCCTACGTTTTTAGAAACCAAAACCTGAGATGAGATTTTTCTCTGAAATCCAACTTTCTTTTTCTATCTCTTAAAAAAAATAAACAAAGCATCTTGAGCATTTTTAAAAGAGAGAGGAAAAAAGAGTAATCGCTAGGGAATCATCACAAATCCTGTTATTTTATGCTCACCATGGTGAAAAACTAATGCAACAAAGAGAGTCAGACAAAGAGACAAATTATGCGCACTTAAACTGAAAGTGTTTATTGCTATGTGAAATATAATTATGCTGATTTAAAATGTTCACTGCTCAGACAGTCTAGAGCTTATTGGAATAAGGACTAACCTTTCACAGGAGAATGAGGCTTTTACGGAATTCCATGCTAGCATGATAAACTGGGCTGTGTAAAAGTGTGGCCTCGTTTCTCACCCTGGTGGACCATTGTATGAAACCATCCTTTTATTTGTAAAAATTAAAATCCCTCAGTTGGAAAGTCCATAACTGAGATAACAAGTTAACTAGTAAAGACCTAATCCTCTTATGTCCTTAGTGGAATAATACAGAGAAGTTTATTCTGCTTGGCATATGACACTCCTTGTTGTCATAATTCCTGGTGAGGGTCTATTCAAGCTTATTTGCAGTTCTCGGCTAACATTGAGCAAACTCTCTCTCTTTCTCTTTTTCTTTCTCTCTCTCTTTCTCTTTTTCTTTCTCTATCTCTGTCTCTCATTCTCTGTCTTAGATGAACGATTTGATGTTTTCAGCCCAAACGACTTGTGTCTCCAAGAAACCTCTCTATGGACAGGACTTTGCAACTGCAAGAGTGTGGAGCCATCTCTGGTGCAGATTCTACATCTCATTTACACCTCTTCCTCTTCACATTTTCTCTTCAAGGCACTATGTTTATCTCCTGGAAATACACATGGTAGTATCTGTCTGCTCCTACTTAGATGAAAACTTTAAATGAGCATTCATATGTATACAAAAAACAGATCACAACTTCCAATCTCCTAAATTCGTGAGTCATTTGGTCTTCCCTCCCCTTACTTCTCCCCATAGTTTGAGTTAAATTTTATACCTGGATAGTTGATCTAGAATGTCACAAAGATGTTACTGAGAAGAAGTAAGGGAAAGATAGGCCAATGGATAAAAGGTTAGGAAGGCAGGCCGGGCGTG
Source organism: Theropithecus gelada (assembly GCF_003255815.1). Classification (NCBI taxonomy): domain Eukaryota; kingdom Metazoa; phylum Chordata; class Mammalia; order Primates; family Cercopithecidae; genus Theropithecus; species Theropithecus gelada. Next base: position 94,580,532 of record NC_037676.1, read on the forward strand.
GTGGCTCACGCCTGTAATCCCAGCACTTTGGGAGGCCAAGGCGGGAGGATCACGAGGTCAGGAGATAGAGACCATCCTGGCTAACATGGTGAAACCCCGTCTCTACTAAAAATACATAAAATTAGCCGGGCGTCGTGGCAGGCACCTGTAGTCCCAGCTACTCCGGAGACTGAGGCAGGAGAATGGCGTGAACCCAGGAGGTGGAGCTTGCAGTGAGCCGAGATTGCGCCACTGCACTCTAGCCTGGGCGACAGCAGGAGACTCTGTCTCAAAAAAAAAAAAAAAGTTAGGAAGGCATACATGGCAACATGGCACAGAGATTGTGGAGAGGAAGGATGAGAGGTTAGAAGTCAGGCCGCCCAGGTTCGGATCTCAGTATTGCTGAGACTCACTAGGTAACTTCAGGTAAGTTATTTAACTTCCCTGAACTGAAAGTTTTTTTTATGTATAAAATGTGATTATTTGTTATTGGTATTATACCTTTCTTAATTGTTTAGAACATTAAGCATGATACTGCATTTTAGTAGTTAACATAGTAAGATCCATGTTAATAGTGATTGTTATTATATTGCTCTATAAATAGTGTGTAGATAACAGTGAGACAACTCATTCATAATAGGCAGGGAACATTTTTGCATTTTGGTTCAATAGTATTTATTAAAGCTTACCTGTTGCCTTGCCAGGAATTAGAGATAAAAAAACATTTATGACATAGTTCTACATCAGGAGTCTAGGCCAAGGTTGCTAAGCTTGTACAATATTTTTTTTTTCATTTTACAAAACTTAAACATGTATCAGAGCAAAATGCTTATCCACAATTGTGTGCATCTAACTATATTCCTTAATAGAATAGATTTGAATTTTCAAGCTTAAATTTTGTACTTACTATTTTTGCATTTCTTTCTTTAACTTCCTCCCTAGTTGGTCTTTACCCTAGAAAGGGAATTTAAGATCATAGGTTAAAATAAGACATCACCTTTTTAGAAGTGGTATTTGTTTAAATTCATATAATTCAAAGAAAACCAAGCACATATTATAACGATATGACTACGACAACCCACTTCTATTATATTTAAAGATTATATCTGTCATTGTAGAATTTAAATCACAAACTTTCCCCATAATATTGGTGTAACTCATAAAATGGGCTACCACTGCCTTGATTAACGTAAAATATTTTCACACTGTAGTGAATATGTTAGAGTAGACAAGTTGAGGGATTAAAATAGTGTGTTCTCCTGCTCTGTGGTTCATAGCAATTCTTTTTACATATATTTGAGAACATACAAATGCAGTTCGCGGTACAAGGTACGAATAATTCAGAGTTAAGGTGGAGATTCACAATTAGCTGCAGTGACAAGTATAAAGACAATTGTCATGTAATATGAAATATGTAATTAAAAAGGTTTGTAATAAGTAAAATGAGGAAATAGAAAACAATTTTGTGAAGGGGATATGGTCATTAGGTAAATCTTTGTAGGGGAGATAATATTTGAATAATGAATACAATTGAAAACAGACAAAACTCATTCTAGGTTGAGAGAACAGCACAGGCAAAGGCTCGGAAGGACATCTAACAATGCGAAGACCATTTTATTTATTCAATCAACAAATATTTGAAAACAAACATGTATCAACTTTCATCTGAGATTGCCTTGTAAATGCACACTTTGAAGTACCTTTCTGTTCCACATGGACAACAATGATAGATAAATTTTTAAAGCAAAAATTTAGAAAAGAGACAGCTGTGCTAAAACAGTAAAGTAAAACAAAGCAAACATCTCTGTGGAACAGACATAAAATAGAAGTGTTTGGTGGTTGGTGGAGGTGCAGATGTGGGACTAGGTCTGCCCATCCCTGGGCAGAGAGCCCAGTAGTTCAGACTTGTGGGAGAAATTGCTCCCTTGGAACTGATAGGTAAGAGCCAAGCTCACACCTGAAGCCAGGGCCTACCTCTCTTTTGAAAGAAAGAGCGAAAAAAAAAGTGGCATATATAAAGCATGGGAGACAGAAAGAGGCACACACAGCCTTGTCACCAGAGAGGAACCAAGCCCCAAAATGGTTTCGTGACTGTCTGTGAAATTCTTGATATCCGTGTCATGCAAGATTTAATCTTCAATGTAAGACAGAACTTATGTTGATATGAGGGAGAGGTTAGGGTAGAAGCCGTACAAAACCAGATACGGAGGGCTAAACAGAGAAAGAAATCCTGAAGATAATTTCTAAATTCATCAGGGAACTAAATCTAATACAGAGAAAGCAGTCAACAAAACAGAAACTTTGTATATAAATTTGGCCCATAAAAACTTATGTAGTATGATGGATATGCTAATTTATGTATAAAATGTGATTTTATACACCCTGATATGATCACTATATATCATATATATCAAAATATCACTATGTACTTCATAAATATGTATCATTATTGTGTGTCCACTAAAAATGTAAAAACACTTATAAATAAGAAAACAATAATTTATGTAGTAGAACAAGCTGATAAATATTTCAAAATAAATATGTTTAGGATATTTAGGGAGATGAATGAAGGAAAAACATCCATAATGAGCAAACAATTGAACAAAACCTAGCATAAGGTGAAACAAAAGCGATCTGGATATAAAAAATAATTTAAAATTCTAGAAATAAATAATATAGTCAGTGAAATTAAAAACTTTATAGATGAGATATACTCTAGACATAGGCAAAAAGGAATTGATAAATTGGAAGACAGTAATAAATAATTCACCCAGAAGGCAACAGTTAGAGATGAAATATATATGAGAGGGCGTTTAAGGTATTTGGAGAATACACTGACAGATTCCTATAGACATCTAACAGCAGTTCCAGAAGGAAAAAAAAATACATTGCCCCAAATGCAAAGGAAGAATAGTTAGACTGAGAGCATACCTCTCCTCAGAAACAGAATATGTCAGAGACACACCAATACAGTCAGCTGAAGGAAAATAACTGCCATTAGGTAGAATTTTATACCTAATTAGATTATTATTTCACACTGAGGTTAAAATCAAGACATATCAGGCATACGAAGACTGAGAGACACTGCCATAATCAGACACTAAATGAACAGCTAAACAGGAAGGGATGGATCACGTGCAAACAACAGTGAGCAAAGAATCATAAAATACTACTTGTAACAGAGAATAAATCTTTTCTGTGTGTGTGTGTTTCAAACAAAAATAGCGATGGTCATTGGGTAGCTACAGCAGGCTAAAAGCTTTGTAATTTGAGAAAAATAGAACTTTGAATAATTTTGGACTATTAAGACAGTTTTCCATACCTGCCAGGAGTGTTGGATGCTTATGACTCAAAGCTGAGGTCCTATCAGTAAATTTTCTTCTCATCTAAGGTTATGCCCCCTCTTCCTAGTGCATATGGGGCAGCCCACATCCAATAACTGGTTGATTTGGGAATATAAAGGCCTGACTTTTTTTGCCTCAGAACTGGGCAACTCTAAAGGATCATCTCAACTCCAGAATGTCTCATGAGATCTGTTGAGGCCTCTGTTGCAATTGCCTCTCAGTTCAACTTTTCTCTCTGTCCAATCAATCCTGTTTCCCTTATTCCTTATAGGATTTCCCAGAAACACTCAGTATGGAAACCTCTGTGTCACAGTCTGTTTCCAGGGAGTCTGACCTAAGACAGTTGGGAACAGGAAGTGGTCCCAGGAATCCATCTCTAAAATGGGACATTAGAGCTGAGCCGCCCACCAGCCCACTGGCAGTAAGAACTCCATCACTTGTGGTAAATGGAATACTGGTAACTCCTGAAATGATGTAGCAGTGAAGTATTAAAAGTTTACCAGTGGTGACCTGGGATGGGTTACCAGTGGAAGATAACACATTGGCAAGGATATTATCTTAGGCAGAGGGAGATTTAGGGAAAGTAAGTATATAGACTATAAATGGATAGCTTTTGCTATTAGTAAGAAAGAAGCACAATGCTTGGTAGGTCTCTTTGAGTTCTTGAGGAAGCATATTTCACATTGGAGAATGAAGCCATCGTCTGCATCTGTACTTCATTATGGAAACTGCCTCTGGACCCTGGTTATGGGAACTCAAATAATCCTATGGCCAGAGGTGAGTCAAGAGCTGCATTCTATTCCAACTGTCATGTTATAACGTTGGGAAGTCCCAATGCAATCCATTAGCAACACGGAAGTGGGATCAGGCAAGATCGGGACAGGAAGCTTCAAGAAAGTAGCAAAGCAGAGGCTCAGAACACCATGTTACCCATCACATATAGGAAGGAAGAAAAATGTCTAGTATGATTTGTGAATGAGTTAACTCACTCTGTGGTTTTAGGTTGAAAATGGACTATGCAGAAGTGGCCCTGAAAGAAAGGTATGAGGAAAAATCTTCTCAATGGGAAGAGATTTGGGTGGTACATCTGGTCATCTATTTTAAGTGGAAAGTAAAGAAGAGCAATGAAGAATTACATGAAGTCATGGGTAGTGATGAATAACTTGATAAGTTGGGTAGGGGCCTAGGGAGAGAAAGATTGGAAGATTGAGGAGGTCTAGAGGGGAATGTGGATGGATCCATGGGAGCCTGTATGAGATCTTTATATCACGATTGTGTGGAACAGAGATCACCCATATAATGGATGGAAGAGAGGCTCAAAACAGTCAAGTAGACTGACTCAGGCATTTGAACTCAGCCAGCTCTTGTCATTGGCTACCCCAGTGTCAGAACAATGGGCTTGTGAATGGAGTAGCCACAGTGACCAGGGCAGAGTCTGCACACAGGCTGTAAAGTACGGGTTCCCATTCACCGAGACTGATTAGCTACTCCTGCTGCCAAATGTCCAGTCTACCAGCAACAGAGATCAAGGCTGAACCCCTGTGACAGCACTGTCCCTTGAGGAGATGAATCTGCCACTTGATGGCAAGTTGATTATATGGGACCTTTTCTTTCCTGGAGGGGGCAGCAATTCATTTTGGTCATAACTGACAGATATTTTGGATATGGATTTGCCTTTTTTTGCCCCTAGAGCCTTAGCCGGTACAGATTGTCTAATTCAGTGACACAGAGTACAAATATCGCCTCAGGCCCATGGATCCACTTTATAGCAAGGGAAGTATGGGTGTGGCACATGGCTGTGGGTCCAGTCATACTCCCTCCACATCTCCCAGAAGCTGCTGGCCTGGTAGAGCATGAGCAGTATTACTGAATAGTTTTCCACTGTATGGATATATATTGCAAATTGTAATATATCAGGATTATTTCCAATAATTTTGGCTATTACAAATAATAAAGCTTCTATGAATTCTCAAGTAGAAGTCTTTGTATGGATGTAGGTTTGCATTTCTCTGGGGTAAATGTCCACAAATAAAATTGCTGGGTTGTATGGTAGATGAATATTTAACTTTATAAGAAACTGCCAAACTATTTTCCAAATATCATTCTGCATTCCTAAGAGCAATGTATGAATGTTCTAGTTACTTCACTTCCTTGCTGGAAATTGATATTGTCAGTTATAAAAAACCTTAGTCATTCTAGTAGATGTACAGTAGTATTTCATTTTGTTTTAAATTTGTACTTCAGTAATGAATAATAATGTTGAGTATCACTTTCTGTGTGTATTTGCCATCCACTTCTCTTCTTGAGTGACATGTCTAAATCTTTTGATTATTTAATTCTTTTGCCTACTTATTGAACAATAAGAGTTCCTCATATATTCTTGATTCAGGTATTTGATCAGCTACCTGATTTTCAAGCATTTTATCCCAGTTTGTGGTTTATCTTTTCATTTTCTTAACACTGTGTTTTGAAGACCACAAGTTTTTAAATTTTGTTAAGTGCAATTTATCAGTTTTTCTTTTATAAAAGCACTTTATAAAAGTAAGTAATTATTACCTAAACTAAGGTCACATTTTGTTTTTTTGAGACAGGGTTTCTCTTTGTCACCCAGGCTGGAGTGCAGAGGTGCGTGGTCATGGCTCATTGCAGCCTTGGCCTCCCAGACTCAAGCAATTGATCCTCCCACCCCAGCCTCCTGTGTAGCTGATACTGCAGGCATGAATAACCACAACTGGCTAATTTTTAAAAATTTTGTAGAGACAGAGACTCCATATGTTCCCCAGGCTGCCCTTAAACTCCTGGACTCAAGGGATCCTCCCACCTCGGCCTCCCAAGTGTGCTGGGATTGAAGTGTTAGCCACCACCAACCAGCCTGGGGGCACAATATTTAAGATTTTTTCATCCATGTTTTTGTCTAGAAGTTTCATAATTTTCAGGTTATACATTTAGGTCTGTGATCTTTTTCAAGTTAAATATTTTATATGGTTCTAGGGAAGGTGGGGCTTTATTTGTTTATTTATTTATTTTTGCATATAGATGTTCTAACACCTTTTGTTGAAAATAGTATCTCTCTATTGGCCAGGCACGCTGGCTCAAGCCTGTAATCCCAGCACTTTGGGAGGCCGAGGCCGGTGGATCACCTGTGGTCAGGAGTTCGGACCAGCCTGGCCAATATGGTGAAACCCTATCTCTACTAAAAATACAAAAAATTAGCGGGGCGTGGTGGCGAGCACCTGTAATCCCAGCTACTTGGGAGGTTGAGGCAGGAGAATGGCTTGAACCTGGGAGGCTGAGGTTGTAGTGAGCTGAGATTACACCATTGCACTCCAGGAGGCCGAGACGGGCGGATCACGAGGTCAGGAGAGCGAGACCATCCTGGCTAACACGGTGAAAACCCGTCTCTACTAAAAATACAAAAATTAGCCGGGCGCGGTGGTGGGAGCCTGTAGTTCCAGCTACACGGGAGGCTGAGGCAGGAGAATGGCGTGAATCTGGGAGGCGGAGCTTGCAGTGAGTGGAGATCGCGCCACTACACTCCAGCCTGGGCGACAGAGCGAGACTCCGTCTCAAAAAAAAAAAAAAAAAAGAAAGAAAGAAAGAAAGAAAACAATATCTCTCTATTGAATCAACTTGACACGTTTGTCAAAAACAGACCACATAGATGCAGGTGGCCTAAGACAGCTTTACAAATAGTTAATAGATTTTGCTTTCTAGTACAGTTTTATATTGAAAATTGAGCAGATAGTACATACAATTCCATACACTTATGCTCTCCCTGCACAGTTTTCCCTATTATTAACATCTTGCACTACAGTAGTATATTCATTACAGTAGATAAACCAATTTTGATACGTGATGATTCACTATAGTCAATGGTTTACATTAAGTTTTATTCTTGTGGTTCACAGTTCGAGGTTCACTGAACTGCATTGCACAATTCAAAATGCATAATGACATGTATCCACCATTGCAGCAGTTTCATACAGAAAGGTTTCACCACCCTAAAAATCTGTGCTCCAGATATTCATCCACTTCTCCCTTAGGAGAAGACCACTGATTGCCTAGGATTCAAGGATTCTCCTGGAATCCTTGGCAACCAGTGATTTTTAGACAACCTAGAATCCTTGGCAACAAGTAATCTTTTTACTACCTCTACAGTTTTGTTTGTTTCAAAATTTCATATAGCTGGAATCATATGGTATGCAGTTTTTTTGGACAAGTTTCATTTACATATCAATATACGTTTAAGGTTCACCCATGTCTTTTCAGCTTATTTATTTTTGTCATGGAAAATATTCTATGATAAGGATGTATCAGTTTGTTTATCCATTCAACTATTGAAGAACATCTGGAAAAATCCCAGTTTTTAGTGATTATGTGTAAAGCTGATGTAAATAATCATGTACATGTTTTTGTATAGACGTTTTTAATTCAATTGGGTAATTATCTGCTAGTACAACTGCTATATTGCAAGGTTTAGCTATGTTTAGCTTTGGTAGAAACTATCTTCCAAAGTGGCTGTGCCATTTTGCATTTTCACCAGCAATAAATGAGAGTTCCTTTTGCTCCACATTCTTGTCAGCATTTGATATTGTCGGTTCTTAGAATTTTAGCCATTCTCATAGGTGTGCAGTGTTGTTTAAATTTGCAATTTCCTAATGACATATGGTGCTGAGCATCTTTTCATATATTTATTTACCACCCATATATCTTCTTTGATGAAATATCTGTTCAGATCTTTTACCCATTTTTAAAATTGGAGTGTTTGTTTTCTTATTGCTGGGCTTTGAAAGTTCTTGTACAGTTTGAATACAAATTCTTTATTGGAAATGTGTTTCGCAAATATTTTCTCCCAATTTGTGGTTTGTCTTCTTATCTAAGAAAACTTTAAATTTTTGTATGTAACTACAAAAAAGTGACTAAGAGAAATGAATAGCTTCCAAATCAGTATAGAAAAAAAGACAGCATTAAAAAACAGTATTCATCTAGAGATAGAAGAAAGTAATTAAAAAGAAATAAACACAAAATGGTGATTGGAAAGCGAAAAATAGAAAATGGAGATATATAGCCACATATATCAATAACAATAATAGTAAACACATAAACGTTCCTATTAAAATGCTTCTAGAATCAAATTGGATCCAAAATGTGTTACTTAGAACAAACAGAAGAGTTGAACAAAAAATTGAAAACTTTTAAAAGGTTAAGTTTATACTTAAAAATAATAATCCGAAGTAAATACTTTTAGCAATATTAATATTAGAAAAAATAAACTTATGATTTGTCCCTGGAATTCATCATCAGAAACAATATAACAACACAGCACATCATACTAATAGTTTAAAGGAGAAACCATGCAATTATATCAATGGACATAAGCATACATAAGTTGACAAAATTTATCATTTGAGATAGTTGTATAATGCTGCTATGTAGCAGTTAAAATCAATTAAAACAATTAAATGCTAAATGCATTCTACTATGGATGTATTTTTGAAATGTAATGTTGAAAAATGATACCATTTATATAAAGAACTTACTAAGCAGGATATCATCCTCTTTGTTGATATTTAACCTATTGCATCGAAAAATTTGTAGAAAAATATCCACAGGGAGGAAAGAAACTAAATAGTGATTACTTCTGGGGAGGGGCGAATATGCAAAGGGTTTCAGTTCTATCTCTAGTATACCTAATTACAATATAAAGCAATAACAATATTAAGAAATACTTAATTGAATTTCTACTTTTTGGAAGACATTTTGAGACACTGAGGATATTGAGATGAGTGGGTCATGATTTCTGCCTTCAAAATACTCTCATTTTAGGAGATGAGATGCAATTACATCCAATATAGACAATATAAGGCCCTTATTAATTTTCATCTGAATTGTTACAATAGCACTTCTACTAAATGCGCCATTAAGTGTTGGTTATTACTACTATTAATAGAACTAGGTAACTTACATGGACATTACTACTAATAATTGCATGTGCACCTTCAACTTACTGCTTGTATTAGGGGAAAAAATATAAATCTTAAGTCTACTTAAGATATTATTTTGTACATTGTACTTGATGAGACCATCAATTCCTAAATAACAGACTATAATAGTACACCTCCTCCCCAGCTTTTAATCTAGGTAAATGGCCCTAGTATTCAGTACAATAAGTTGTAATAGTGAAATCAGCCTATAATTGGGCTGTCACCGTGAGAGATAATTAAATTGAGAAACACAGTAGAAGGAAGATAGACAAGAGGTAGGAACAGAATCCAGGAAACAGACTGAGACAGTGTCAAGGCCATCTGGCCCTGGGAAAGACCCCCATTTCACAAAACCGGAAGTAAGAAAAAAGAATATATATATATTTCTTTTAAAAGACTATTTATATATAAGATACATAAATATGTATGTTATAAATTTTTTCTTTATGTCACTTGTAACAAATTTTTTCTCTTTATTTAGTGAACCATTTATTCTTTCTCATGGTTAATTGCTCCAAATTAAATAAAATGTGTCTCAGAAATATTGTGAAATACATTTAGAAATTTTTCTATATGATTGAAATACCATTAAAAGCCATTTACAGCCCTTAAAATGATGTGCTCCATTTACACTTCAGGTTTTGTAAATGAACCACAATCGACAAAACATTTCATAGCTCTGAATATATTTAGTAAAATTGTTCCTCTCCAGCAACCTATACCTATGCCAAATATTGAAATTTATCTTATGTCCAACCTACTCAAAATGAAATATAAAGGTGCAGTGAAAACCCAGTAAGTAAGGTAAATACACAGAGAGTAGTAAAATCATTTATGGTAGATTTCAGAAAAATTTTCTTGTGTTGCTTCATAATTTAACATATAGGAACAAAAAATTAGATATGATTTTCTTTTGCAAGATAACTAAGAATTAAAGTGAATTGAAAAGTACGTTTTATTCCATCACCTTCGGAGTTTTCAAAATAGGGGTATGTAGAAAAAATCTGAAGCCAAACGTCTATTACTTTTAGTAGTCCTAAGATACGCCTTTTCACCAGAGAAGATGATTTTTCTGTTTTTTAACCATAGAAGTCATTTTAGAAAAGTTGTATATGTGTGTGTAATGTATATTAAAAATTGTGTGTGTATAATGTATAATAGCAAAAGCTAGTGATCCACAGTTTCTCCTTAAATAAGCATTAGATATTTGAAGAAGCCTAAATGAAATTCTTGTGTATTTTTCTTTTTAAGATAGAGTGACACAGGTACCTAGGACTGTGTAAAAATAAAAATTTCAATTACCTTAAAATAAAAATCAACAAATAAATATTTTCTATGTTTTTGGAGTGCCTTAAGCATATACATGTGGATTTTTGCAGAAGGTTACAGAATTTAGGTTTGTTTGGCTTGCATATTAGAAAGATGAAGGGTTATCATGAGAAGAATATTCTCCATCTCCACAGAGGGCAAAGCAAGAGGAAATGAGCTTAAATTGTTCTAAAAGAGGCTGAGTCAACACTGCCAACTTCAAGAATATTTTTACTGAGTTGACCAGTTAACTGGGTTTCAATTCAGTGATGGATTAGATTGATTCAACAAACAAACTACTAACCAGTTATTTTGGCAAAGAATGTGAATGTAAAGCCTTTAATTAGGAGGAAGTACTCCTTTAATTAAACATTAGGGCAGGAGTTCAAATAAGATTATAGTCTCTAATCCTAACGGTCTTTCAAATTTGAGTAGATAGCTAGAGATTGAATAGTTTAATCTGTCAATGGATATTTATTTAGTACCTACTTTGCTCCTAATGTTGAACATCTTATACAGTCCCTCCTATTCAAAACAAAGGACTGTCTAAGAGAATCAACTGAAATAATTTATAGCCTGTTATGGACTGAATTATGTCCCCCTACCAAAAGATATATTGAAATCCTAATCCATAGTATCTTTGAATGTGACCTTATTTAGAAATAGAGTCTTCACAGATTTAATAAGGTTAAGATGAGGTCATTAAGGTCGGCGCTAAGCTGATATGGCTGGGTTCTTATGAAAAGGAGAGAGCAAGAGAAAGAGAGAGAGGGGGACAGAGAAGATGTCCACATGAAGACAGAGAGGGAGAATGCCATGTGATGTTGGAGACAGATATTTTTGGAGTGATGCACCTACAAGCCACAGAACATTAAGGATTGCCAGCAACTACTGGAAGCTAGGAGAGAGGCGTGGAACAGATTCTCCTTCAGAACTTTCAGAAGGAACCAACCCTGCTGACACCTGACTTTGAACTTTTAGCCTCCAGAACTATGAGAAAATACATTTCTGTTTTAAGCCACCCAGTTTGTAATACTGTTACAGCAACCCTAGAAAACTAATACACAGTCTAAAAATTATTTTTTTACTTTAAAATACAGTATGATCTTTTATAAGTAATGAATGCTTTTAAAAACTGATTTCTTTAAAAAAACTTTATTGAGGTAAAATTCACATGCCATACAATTAAATCTATCTATGGAATGTGTATATGTCAGTAAATTTTAGAATATTCACAGAATTATGCAACTATTGCTACAATCTAAACTTGGAACATTTTCAACACCCCAGTTATTTTTCATTCCCCTCTCCTGCAGCCCCTGGCAACCATCAATGTACTCTCTGTCTCTGGATTTACCAATTCTGAAAACTTCATATAAAGGAAATCATATATTAATAATGTGTGGTCTTTCCTAACTGGCTCCTATCAATGAGCATAATGTTTTCAAGGTTTATCTATGTGGTAGCATGTATTAGTATTTCATTTTTTATTGCCAAATGGTATACCATTGCATGGATATACCACATTTCACTGATACACTAATCAATTAATGGACATTTAGGTTGTTTCTACTCTATGGTTATTGTGAATAACGGTGTTCTGAACATTTGCACAAGTTTTTGTATGGACATATGTTTTCATTTTTCCCAGTAAACCCATTCGTTTTTCCTGTTATAACCCACAAGTGGAACTGTTGTGTTGTATGGCAATTCTTTTTAACATTTTGAAGAAGTGCCAAACTGTTTTCCAAAGAGGCCACATCATTTTACATCCCCACCTGCAAAGTATGAGGGTTCCAGTGTCTCCACATCTTCACCAATATTTTTTACTATTTGTTTTTAAATTATAACTATTTTAGTGTGAGTGTTTTTTATTTACAGTTCTCTGATGACTAACATTGTGGCCATTTGTATGTCGTTGTTTGAGAAATGTCTGTTCAAGTCTTTTGCCAATAATTAAATTCGTTTGTCTTTTTATTGTTGAGTTGTAAGAGTTTTTGTTTTTTTCTTTTATCTAGAGACCAGGTCTTGCTATGTTGCCCAGGCTGGTCTTGAACTCCTAGGTTCAAGCAGTCCTCTTGCCTCAGCCACCCAAAATGGTGGGATTATAGATGTGAGCCATCAAACCTGGTCAAGACTTTTTATACATTCTGGATAGGAGTCCAATGTCAGATATATAATTTGAAAATACTGTATTTTCTCTCATTCTGTAGGATATCTTTTTACTTTTTCTATGATATTCTTTGACACAGAGTTTTTAAATTTGATAGGTCCAATTTATATATTTTTATCTTTTATTACTCATGCTTTTGGTGTTGTGTCTAAGAAACTATTCCGTAATCCAAGGTTACAGTCCACATGCCTGTTTTCTTCTCGGAGTTGTATAGTTTTAACTATTACATTTAGTTCTCTGATCCATTTTGAGTTTATTTTTATATACAGTTGAAGGAGGTGGTCTAGTTTCATTCTTTTGCATGTGGATATTCAGTTGCCTCTGCACCATTTGAAAGAGACTATCCTTCTCCCTATTGAAGTGTTCTGACACCCTTGTCAAATATCAACTGACCATAAATGTGAAGGATTATTTATGGATTCTCAATTCCATTTCACTAATCTATCTGTCTCTCCTCATGGAAGTACCACATAGTCTTGTGGAGAGCTGCACAGGGCACACATGGCCTTAGCTTGGAAGCTGAAGAAGACTCTGAAGGTCCCCACTCACATCTGGGGCTGTCAACAAGTTGCACTCCTTGTAGCAGCCCCTCCATGACCATCGCACTCTGTTTTACAGATAAGCAAATTGAGACTTAGAAAAGTAAAATGCTAGCCAAGTCATGCATAAATCTTAGATTTGAATCCAGGTCTGAGTCTAGAGCCTATATTCTGAGTTGTTGTGCTATATTACCTCTATTTCTTCAAGTACGTGGGCTTAAAGAAATAGTAACTTATCAACAAGTATTTATTGATTAAATAGATGGTTCTTTTTGAATAGCACCGCCATCTTTCCAGTTATCCACTCCAGTAACCTGAAGTCATCTTCAATTTCTCGCCTTGCCCATTTCCTCTACTTGTAATTGGTGCCCTCTTCTTATCCATCTTAACTCTTGAACATTTTTATAATTTGTCTCCTCATCTCCAGTGCTGCAGTCTTTGTCAGAACATCTTCCGCCTAAACCACTTCAATGGCTTTCTAACTGGTCTTCATGCCTGTAACCTTCCCCACACCCCATTCTCCTCATCAATTTTCTACAGAATAAAATTACAAAATTATACCTTAGCATAGAATTCTCAAATATCTTTCTATTTCTCCATTTGGAATTATATAGTACCGTAAACAAAGCCGAGTTGTTGTCATACTAATATATTCATTAGTAATGTCCTCCTTTCTGGTCCACTTATTGAACAGCTGCTCATCTTCTAATCCTTGATTCACATTTTGTATCATCTAGGAATTATTTATAAATTATTGCATACCTATGCTCACATTAAACAATTTGACCATAAATAATTTACTTCATATTGTGGTTTTGGTCATTATGAAGAAACCTTTTTCTATTTTCATTATGAATGAGTGTTCCCATTTACCTTTACAGGTTAAAAAAAAAATTTTCTTGTATATTTAAAGATTTTAACAAAGAGCTTGGTTAGCTTGTTAAGCAGCACCCTCAGACTAGCTGATAACTGCTTAGCATCATAGCAGACGGTGTCAAAGCTAGTGGTAAGGGATCTTGTGAGACATGTGTACAGAGTAATAATTAAAGCCCTAAAGTTTTTATGATAATTATTTCTAAGTCAGAGTGGATTTGTGATAATGTTATGCTCCCATTCTTGCCTTCGGTTATACTTTCTTAAGTGAGAAAGAAAAGGATGGAGTAATGGCTATTCAACAGAAAATTATTACCATAAAAATGTGGTTCTCATGAGTATGCCTTGTGGTAGAAGAAAATCAGTGAGCAATGCCACCTATAAAGTGTGTCACACAGTTCACATAATTGGGTAGTACATGGAAGATTGTGTATAAATGCCTTCACAGGCACATACAAAAGAGGAACCTCTTGTGAGTTCTCCTTCTGACATTTTCCTGTTTGACTAGGTTTATGTCTGGTTTGGGGAAAACTTGCCAGAAGTCAGTGCAGCAGCTGTGAGACTAATATTCATTGCCAATTCCATGAAGTCAGACTCTGACCCAGCTCACCCTGATTAGATTTCCTTTGAGGGCTGTGTGCTTGAGCCACGCAAAAGTAGAGTGGTCCCCACACAAAACCTCTCTCCTTAATCCTTAATTACTTCCTCTACATGGACATGCTTCAAAGAACCTGGATTGGTTGCAAAACAGGAAGTTACCCAAAGGTCTCTGCCATTACGATTGTAACAGATTCACTTTTTTTGTAGGCATCCTGAATTTTCAATACTTTTTCTTCTATGCAAGGTCCAGATTCATGAATATTCCTCAGAGCGCTTCCAAATGCTGAGGTTTCTGAAACATCCCTCCACCTCTTCAGGGAAAAAAACATCTCCTCTCTTTTTTCATACACACTCTTGAAGGTGTCTTGACTGTTAATTCTCCAAACACCATTACTATTTCGTAAACAGAACTCTGGGTGATAGGGCACCACTGGCTTACTACAGTGTTCAAGGCAGGAGGACTGGCAAGAAGTGTGGGCATGGAGAAGCGAGATTCCCAAATTGCTTTTACTGTTCCCTGTTGATTTTTTTGCTTTATTTTTCCCTGTTGATTTTGTTTGATTTGAACACTTTGTAAGACCCAGAAGATAGTTTATTTCTTGAAAACATCAAAGGTAACTTCTTAGATCCAGGGAGTCATGCTCTCAAACCAGCATGAGCAGAGTACATGATATTAAACTGATTATATTATCAATTAAATAATCTTTATTAGTTTATATGGGTTGAAACAATGTGGAAAAAAGATTCATTTTCAACATCTTGAAAGAAAGGGTCAATTGATTTTGTTTTTATCTTCCAAAAGCACTAAAAATGGAAGTAATGGTGATTTCCATACTGCCATAGGTGATAATAAAGTTTAAAATATTAAAATACCTTTCTTCTAAGAGAGTGCCTTATCCCTGAGCCCCCTCCCTGGTACATGATCTGATGTTTAAAAAAATAAACAGTTTTCTGTCTGTTGTAGTGGCTGTTTACTTGAAAAAAGTCTAAAAACATAACCAATTAATAAGCTATTTAGAGGCCGGGCACGGTGGCTCACACCTGTAATCACAGCACTTTGGGAGACAAAGGTGAGTGGATCATCGGAGGTCGGGAGTTCGGGACCAGCCTGACCAACATGGAGAAACCCTGTCTCTACTAAAAATACAAAATTAGCCACGCATGGTGGCGCATGCCTGTAATCCCAGCTGCTAGGGAGGCTGAGGCAGGAGAATCACTTGAACCTGGGAAGCGGAGGTTGCGATAAGCCAAGATCGCACCATTGTACTCAAGCCTGGGCAACAAGAGTGAAACTCTATCTCAAAACAAACAAACAAACAAACAAAAAACTATTTATATTTAGAGCATTATTATGATGAATAAGAGAAATGATTAATTTTTTAAATCCCAGTTGGTCCTCATTATTAGAAAATTAAATGGCTTAAAGGAATTTCTCAAAAAGAAGTTTTCAAAGTGACTGCATTTTAGAACCAAAGGAAAATCAGTTGCAAGTAAAGTTTCGACAATGTTTATACAAATAGCTATCTTGCTTTGTGTGTTTTCACATCTATGTCTGGATAACGTAATGAAAACAAGAAACATAAACATGATAGTGTGATTTTGAATATAGAAAAATGGTTTTAATGTTGCAATATTTTAGCCTTTAGAAAAACCTGGTTATTATATGAAACATTTAAGAATTTTTATTATATTTTTCTATTTCATTTCATTTATTTTTGTCTTAGTTTTGTAAACAAGCGATTTTATGTATGAAAATTAGCACAATTATGTATGAAAATTGACGATAAAATTATCTACTTCATATGCTTTATTTATTATTTTAAAGTTTCACTTTAATTTTTCACTTTTTAAAAGCAAGTTTTCTTTTTTCTCATTTTCCTTACACCAGTTCTAGTAACTTTTTAAAAAGTGAGATAGGCCATTTTGGAGAAGAAGAAAATACTTCAGTGTGATTGTTTGACATCAATGAATGCAATGAATGTGCAGAAGTGTGTTTAAACTATTTTTTTCAATTTGAATACAATAATCTATGCAGAAATCACATGGAGACAGATGCTCCTGAGAAATTACTATATATCTGAACAAGATTGGAATTTCCCACAGAATAAGAATTAAGCATTGTTAAGCACTTCAAAATTAACAACTCAGCAGAAATCATGCAACTAGGTATAAAAAAGATGTTCAGATCCAATAATACAAAAATTCTAGTTAAAAATTAAAGAAAAACTATTATTAATAAAGTTTAAGTATATAATTCAGCCACAATCTTTATCCTGTTTCCAAATTTCAAACAGGTAGGCTGGGCATGATGGCTCACACCTGTAATCCCAGCACTTTGGGAGGCCAAGGGCAGATCACCTGAGGTCAGGAGTTTGAGACTAGCTTGGTCAACATGGCAAAACCCCATCTCTACTAAAAATGTAAAACAAATAGCTGGGCATTGTGGTTCGTGCCTGTAATCCCAGCTACTCAGGAGGCTGAGGTACGAGAATTGCTTGAACCTGGGAGGCAGAGGTTGCAGCAGGCCGAGATTGCATCACTGCACTCCAGCCTGGGTGAGAGAGCGAGACTCTGTCTCAAAAACAAAACAAAAACACCAAAAAAAAAAACTGCCAAATTTCAAACAGGTAATAAAATTTTTATGGTATTGTTGTCATAATGTTGTTATTATAATTATAAAAGTCCCCAAATTATACATAAATGATTATTTAAAATGTATTATAATAAAGTAATTATTTTTGTAAAATATTGTGATTGCTTTCTAAATTCAGGACATAATAAATGTTATGACTATCAATTACACCAGCAGTATCTTGTACAGGATCAAAGCTTGAGATGAGGTGAATAAAACCACAAGCAATCTTACATTATTTTCGATGAATTTTTACATAAGGTAACAGTCATGCTTGAAGCCTGCTTTTGTAACAAATTATGAATAGGTATTAAAATAAATGCTTATTATCATAGCTGGAAAAGATCCATTGCATATGGATGTTCAAATTGTTTCATATTATCTAGTTTGATATATAAAATCTTGTGATATCAGTAGAGCAGGTAAAATTAGTCTTCATTTCACAGATGAAATAAAACTTGAGTTTAAATGACTTGCTCAAGTGAAACAATTGGCTACTGAATCAGGAAGCAAGGACTAAAGGCCAGGTTTGCTGACCTTGGTTTAGTAAGTTTCATTTCCATTATTCCACCAGGAAATTTACGTATAATTAAAGGTACTTATTTTAGTATACTTTGTTTTCTGAAAAAGTTTGTGTAGAATTGGTATTATTATTATTATTATTATTATTATTATTATTTGTGACCAAGTCTTGCTCTGTTCCCCAGGCTGGAGTGCAGTGGCAATCTCAGCTCACTGCAACCTCCGCCTCCCGAGTTCAAGCTATTCTTCTGCCTCAGTCTCCTGAGTAGCTGGGACTACAAGCACACGTCACCACATTTGGCTAATTGTTGTATTTTTAGTAGACACAGGGTTTCATCGTGTTGTTCAGGTTGGCCTTGAACTCCTGACCTCGTGATCCACCCACCTTGGCCTCCCAAAGTGCTAGGATTACAGGTGTGAGCCACCGCATTAGGCCTATTATTATTTTTAAATGCATTCTTTTATTGGGTTGGTGAAAAAGTAATTGCAGTTTTGGACCATGAATTTTAAATCATTATAACTAGGCTCAAACGTATCTTTATCAATCAAAATAGGAACCATTACAATCAACACATTTTTGAGAAATGTTTGTTTCTTCCTGTAGAGTAAAAATCCATACTTTGAGGTTCAATGAATTGGTAAGCATTTTCTGCATTATGCTGGTTGTGGAAGTGTTTTCCCTGCAAAATGTTGTGGAGGTGCTTCAAGCGGTAGTCGGCGGCCAAAAGTTAGGTAAATATGGGGATGAGGCAAGATTTCATAGCCAAATTTGTTCAACTTTTGAAGCGTTGGTTGGGCAACGTGTGGTTAGGTGTTGTGGAGAAGAATTGGGCCCTTTCTGTTGACCAATTCTGGCTGCAGGCATTGCAATTTTCGGTGCATCTCATCAATCTGCTGAGCATGCTTCTCAGATGTAATGGTTTCGCTGGGATTCAGAAAGCTGTAGCGGGTCAGACTGGCAGCAGACCACCAAACAAACGACGATGTTTTTTTGATTTTCGATCAACTCATGAGACACCCATTTACCGAACTTTTCCACCTTTCCAATTTCAGCTTCAATGATTGCTCTCAATTGGTCGTTGTCAACTTCTGGTGGCCAGCCACTGCACTCCTCATCTTCAAGGCTCCTAGCTCCTTTGCAAAACTTGAACCACCACTGCACTATATGTTTATTAGCAGTTCCTGGGCCAAATGCGTTGTTGATATTGCGAGTTGTCTCCGCTGCTTTACGACCCATTTTGAACTCAAATAAGAAAACTGTTCGAATTTGCTTTTTGTCTAATTTACATAGTCCAAAATAAACACAAATTAAACAGCAAACAATAAGTTATTAGCAAAAATAAATAAATAAATAAAGCGAGAGATACCCATTAAAATGATATGTAACATAATCACATTTATTTAAGTGTGTATTCCAGTATCAAAAGGCAAATTTCAACAATGCAAAACCCACAATTATTAATACATTTGCACTCACCTAATAGCTATAGAACCTCTTTCTGAACCTTAAATTTTCTCTATGGGAAGATATTAAGTGAAAAATTACATTTCTGTAATAAATATAAGGTTCTTTGGGTTCTGTATTTATTTTCTCTTTAGTGAGCTTAGGTAATTAGTATCATTAGAGGAATTTGTCCATTCAGCCAAGGTGTCCAATCCGTGGGCCTAAAGTTGTTGGTAGTATTTCTTTATTATCTTTTAAACATTCATAAGAGCTGTGGTTATATTCTCCTTTTCATTTCTGAAACTTTTTTCTCTACATCTGGCTATAAGTTTGTAATTTTTTTGGTCTTTCTAAAGAATTAGGTTTTGGTTTCATTATTTTTTCTCCACTCTTTACTATTTTCCAGGAAAATTATTTTTATCACATAATAATATTTAATAGAGAACTGTCAAAAATTGTGACATGTCTGCCCCACAAGGCAATTGGGAAGGTCAAAATATTATGTTTTACACACTAAAATTTTGAGAAATCTATTTAGTTCAATATTTAATACTTGTTAATTTAGTAGTAAACTCAAAGTAATATATGCAAAATGGTTAATAGTAAAATGATATTTAAAGGCTTATAATGAAAAACAAGTATTCTCTTTTCTATCCACCACCACCTTGGATGCTCTTCCTTCTGACTACGTCCTGCCATAGGGAGCATTTCCCAAAAGCAACTACTTTTGATTTTTTTAACTGTTTCTCCTGTTAGGTACATTAAAGCTTAGCAGTGTAAAAAAATCAAATAACCAAAATAATTCTAAATGGCACTAACATTACTGAATCCGAAATGATTCAGTGATTCAGAACCTTTGGGCCATTAGTAAGAATATCAATGGTCATTTTATAAAAGCGCTGATCAACACATTTTCATAAGACATGGTGGTGGACAACAAAGACCTTTTTGTGTATAGAATTTTGTGATCAGCTATTTTTATTTTCACTGAAGACAAAAGTCATCTCTATATCAGGATACACAGAGAAAATTATATTGGCATATACTGTTGTTAGGATTGTCTCAACAGCATAATTGCATTTATCCAATAAATGTTTCTTGAAAGTACATTTTGGAAATCTTTGTCTTAGTAAAGGCAATTCTCTAGTCACCTTGCCTAGTCATGGTCTTGTGAGAATAACAGTTAGCGGATCCAGGCTTTGAATTCTGCCTTTGCACAGACCTAGTAATCCAGGCAGAGACTGGATCGAATCCTGTTCACAGGAAGCTTTCAGTTGTCCATGGGTACTTCTGGGATCTAGTAAGCAGAAAGGAGTGTAAGGTCTCTCTCACAATATCAAAGCTTTATGCTGTTGTCAACGCTACATCTTCAAGTTGTATCTGAAGGGATAGGGACCCAGTTTCAGGGGATATGTTTTTATCTTGTACAAGATGTCTTATTTTTATTACCTGCCTTGAAATCTTAAGGGACAAGATGTGGGAAGCAAAAATCACTTATTATTTTTATGATCATATATTAAAAATGGATTGTTAATCCTCATCTTAGTTTCATGATCATATGCTGAAAAATGGGCTGTCAAGATACACCCAGAGATCATAGAATTTAAAGAAAGAAGGATCTTATATTTATGATGGTACTATTGGAGCATTTTTTTTTTTTTTTTTTGCATTAAAGTGGCACAGGAAAAGCTAGAACTGCTTAAATGATGCTGAAAAGACTGCTTAAGTAATTGGATACATTGTCAGTGGTTGTCAGGAAGAAGGTCATAGAATACCACAATTCAGTGGCTCTTTATCTGGGTTCGGTGATAAATGCCAGGCTCAGTTCATTCAGTCAGCTTCCCTCCCTAATGATATGCGGAAGCATTAAAAATGGATTTCTTCTTTGTCAACAGTACATCATGTATAGCTAAAATGAGTGGCAGTTTTCCACTCTAATTTAGTTCTTAGAATTTTTTTTAAGTAAGTTGGTACATAAACTTGGCATGTGACATTGGCTATGACTACAGATTTTGAAAAATTTGTGGATGTAACTGAAAGATCAAGATTAGCCAGAATGCTTGGGTTAGAGAACGTTCTACTAACTACTGTGTAAACTGGTTAATTAGTAATCTCCCTAAACTTCAGTTTTATTTTATTTATTTATTTATTTTTTTGAGATGGAGTTTCACTCTTGTTGCCTAGACTGGAGTGCAATGGTGCAGTCTTGGCTCACTGCAACCTCCGCCTCTCGGGTTCAAGCGATTCTCCTGCCTCAGCCCCCCAAGTAGCTGGGATTACAGGCATAAGCCCCCAAGCCCGGTTAATTTTTGTATTTTTAGTAGAAATAGGGTTTTATCATGTTGGTCAGACTGGTCTCAAATTACTGACCTCAGGTGATCCACCCTCCTCGGTCTCCCAATGTGCTGGGATTACAGGTGTGAGCCACCGTACCTGGACTAAACTTCAGTTTTCCCAACTGTAAACCTGTGATTAAAATACCTTTCTCATAGAAGCTTAGAATGGTTAAATAGAATGACATAGGTGTAATGCATAATAGGTCCTCCAAAAATGTCTATCTGACCCAAGATAGTAATGCCTTTAAAAAAATTTCAAAAAATTATTTTGTGATGTTCAGTTGAAATTTTTCTAAATAAATCAGACTGGACAATAGCAATTATTGGCAGGCTACAGAGCAACAGGAACACTCATATAACGCTGATGAGGTGAACGTTGGCTCAATAACTTAGGAAACATTCCGGCATTACCTAAGGAATATGAAAGGGCCTACCTTACAGTCCAGTAGTTCTGATCCTAGCTATACAGTACTTCCACACCTAGAGAAACCTTTGCCATATGCACCTGGAGACATAAATCATGCGTGATTTTAGCAGCACTGTTTGTAACAGAAAGGAGAGTAGGAATAACCCATATACCCATCAACAACAGAATAGATAAACAATAGAATAAACAGCGATAAAGGTGAACTACATCTATCTCAATGAGCATAAAATTATCTCAGACATAATATTGAGCCAAAAGGCAAGTTAGAAGAATATACAGTATGTGCAGTGTTCCATTTTATAGAAAGTGCCAAAACAGGCAAAACTAAATGACATATTTTAGATTATCTATTTATCTATCATTGAATTACCTATCATCTCTTCTTTCTATCGTTTATCTATCTATGCTTAAATAATAAAGGGAAAAAGAAAACAAGTAACATAAAATTTAAGATAGTGGTTACTTTTGGAAAGAAAGAAATGCCAGTGGTGGGGGGAACACCAAGGAAGCTTCTAAGAAGCTAGTTTTATCTATCTTTTTAGGGGAAAGGCTGGTATGTAGGTGTACAGGTGACCCTTGAACAACACAAGTTTGAACTGCAGCGACCCTCTTATTTGCAGATTTTTTCAATAAATACATTGGAAATTTTTTGGAGATTTTCAATAATTTGAAAAAACTCACAGATGAACCAAACAACCTAGAAATATTGAAAGAATTAAGAAAATGTTAGATATGTCATGAATGCATAAAAATACATAGATACTGGTCTATTTTATCATTTACTCCCATGAAATATACACAAATCAATTATAAAACATTAAAATATATGAAAACTTACACATACAAATGCAGACGGTACATGGCACCATTCTCAGTCCAGAGAAATGTAACCAAATGTAAAGATGCTGTATTAAATCATAACTTTATAAAATTAACTATAGTATGTACTGTACTACTGTAATAATTTTGCAGCCACCGTGTCACTATTGTGGTGCAATCAAGTGTTGTGAGTATCCACTTAAATTGCCGTGTGATGCTTATCATCTCTGTGTAAGCAGTTTGTCCATCGAGTAAACTGCATATTGAAGTGAAATGATCTCTCATTATTTCTTACGTATTTTTCATCGTGCTTAGTACAATACCATAAACCTTGAATAACACCATGAGACCCATACGAAGTGCCACTAGTGGTGCTTGGAAGAGCTCCCCAAAACACTGAAAAGTCATGACATAACAAGAAAAAGTGGAATTGCTTGATATGTCCCATGATTGAGGTCTGCAACTGTGGCTGTCATTTCAGACAGACATCTTGTAAATAGACAATGTAAACGTATGGTATTGGTAAATACAATACTGTAAATGTATTTGCTCCTCCTTATGATTTTCTTAACATCTTCTTTTCACTACATTACTTTACTGTAACAATACAGCGTATAATACATATAACATTTGAAATATGTGCTGATCAACTGTTTGTGTTATTGGTAAGGCTTCCAGTCAACAGTAGGCTATTCGTAGTTAAGTTTTTGGGGAGTCAAAAGATATACATGGGTATGGGGAGAGGGGCTGTCACTCCTAACCACTGTGTTGTTCATGGGTCAACTGTGTTAGCTTTCTAGGGTTGTTGTAACAAATTACCATGACCTGGGTGGCTTAAGACAACAGAAATCTACACTGTCATGGTTCTGAAGGCCAGAAGTCTGAAATCGAGGTGTCAGCAGGCTTGTTCCTTTTCAGAGGCTCTAAAGGAGAGTATTTTTCCTGCTTCGCTTCTAGCTTTGTAGGCTACTGGCAATCCTTGACATTCCTTAGCTGGTAGATGCATCACTCCAACCTCTGCCTCCATCTTCACACTGCCTTCTCCTCTTACCTTGCCCTGTGTTCTCCTCTTCTGTCTTTTATAAGGACATGTGTCATTGAAGTGAGGGCCCTCCCTAATCCAGGTGGATCTAGCTCATCTCAAAATCCTTAACTTAATTACATCTGCAAAGAGGCTTCAAATAGATATACTGTTTAGGGAGTCTATTATTCAACACATTATAGTAGGTGTACATTTTACCATTAGTAGATGACTGTACATAGACATTATGTATACATTCCTTTGGATGTTTGATATATACATTTTCAATAAAGATAAATGTGCTTAAAATTAAAATGTGAAAGAAAATAGAGACAGAAGATTCTAATGTCAATTTTAAGGTTAGATTATCTCCTTAACTTGACTACCTAAAATATAATTTTCTCAATAAAAGAAGTATTTTCCAAATATTATATGGTAAAATAATTTTGTTTATATAGTTCTATTTATACACATACACATATATTGCATATTTCATTTTCAGCATAGCCTAATTAAAAAATATGCTGAAGCTGAGTTTTCTATTCCTCTGTTCTTCATAGAAACAACATTAAATCTGATTTTATATTTGAGGTTGTTTCTAATTTTTATGGTTAGTTTTCTGGATTCAAATAATAAAGAATTAAGAATTTTAAGTTGATTTATAAGTAGTCTCTCTTTTTTTTTTTTTTTGAGATGGAGTTTTGCTCTTGTTGTCCAGGCTGGAGTGTACAATGGCACCATCTCTGCTCACTGCAACCTCCGCCTCCCAGGTTCAAGCCATTCTCCTGCCTCAGTCTCCTGAGTAGCTGGGATTACAGATGCCCGCCACCACCCTGAGCTAATTTTTGTAGTTTTAGTAGAGATGGGGTTTCATTATGTTGGCCAGGATGGTCTCAAACTCCTGACCTCAGGCAATCCACCCTCCTCGGTCTCCCAAAGTGTTGGGATTGCAGGCATGAGCCACCACGCCTGGCCAGTAGTCTCTTTTGATATTATTGGACAATTTACAAAAAAGGGGGAAAAAGGATGAATAATCCTCTGAAAGAAATAGACTTATCTGGTCTCATCCAAGAAGTGGACATTTCCCTTTTTGGCTATCATGTTGACAACTAATTTTAAAAATATTAATCACTTATGTTGGAGAGGATGTGAATATATGGATATCCTTTTACATTTTTGGTAGGAATACAATTTGTCATAATCTTTCTAGAATGAGATTTGGCAGTACATATCAAGAATTTTTACAGTATTTGTATCCTTCACCCTAGTAATTATATTTATAGAAATTTATACTGAAGAAATAACCAGATATTCATCTAGATTTATATGCAAATATGTTTAACTACAATTATTAGCAACAGTGTAAAACTGAAAATAACCTAATTTTCCCAAAATAGGGTAAATTAACTATCATTTTCAGGTTCCAGTCATCTATTGCTATGTTTGTTACATACTACCACCTAACTTAGTGGCTTAAAATAAAAATTGATTATGACATCTCAGGATCGTGTGTGAGAACACAGCAAGGATGGACTATATCTCTGCTCCACAATGTCTGGGACCTCAGGTAGGTTAACTCAAAAGCTAGGGGCTGGACCATATAGCTGGGGAATGGCCAGGCATCTGTCCTTCTCTCTACCTGGTTTCTTCATGCGGCTAGTTTGGGCTTCCTCACAGCATGGTGGGCTCTGTGTATAGTTGGAAATCTCACACAGCAACTCAGGGGTTGAAAAAGAAGAAACTGAAGCTGCCATTTTCTTACCACCTATCTGGCATCTGACTGTGTCTGTCACTTCCTCCATATTCTCTAGGTCAAAGCAGTGAGTCAGCCCACTCAAATTCAGGAGAGGGGACACAGTTCTAACTTTCGATGAAAGGAATACGGCAGTAGTCTGTTTTCATGCTGCTGATAAAGACATACCTGAGACTGGCATATTTACAAAAGAAAGAGGTTTAACTGGACTCACAGTTCCACATGGCTGGGGAGGCCTCACAATCATGGTGGAAGGCAAGGAGGAGCAAGTCACGTCTTACGTGAATGGCAGCAGGCAAAGAGAGCTTGTGCAGAGACATTCCTGTTTTTAAAACCATCAGATCTCTAAAAATTCCCATTTTTAAAACCAAAAACTTTCATTTTTAAAACCATCATTCACTGTCATGAGAACAGCCCACCCTCATTATTCAGTCATCTCCCACTGGGTCTCTCCCACAACATGTGGGAATTATGGGAGCTACAAGATGAGATTTGGGTGGGGACAAAGAACCAAACCATATCAAGTACCAAGGAATTTGTGGCAATCTGTAAGCTGCCACACTTTATAATGTAATAGTGGCCATTAAAAAGTATTATACTGCTAATTATTGGATAGCAAAGAAAGTGATCATTTTCAGTAACATTATTTTGGTTAAGCAAAATAATTTGACTTTCAAGGAAATTCTAAAAGCTGAAAAATATATTACATAATGGTGGAATGTTTAATAAGTAAAATAAAAATAAAATAAAATGCTTCCATGGCAATTCATTTGAAGATCAGCAGGTATTTATAATGTTTTGAAAAGTTTATGAAAGCTGTTATCATTTTTATAGCTTTATTCTTATGGGGATCAGAATACATTGAACTTCATATAACTTCAAAGTAAAAGAGAAATCAGTGACAGAAATTAGTTGAGGACAGAAGGGAATGCTGACATGTTTCTAGGAAAATCTATAGCCTAAGGGGATGGGAAGGAATGCAGAGTTAGAAAAGAAAAATATATACAAAATAATGAGTAAAGAGGACAAAGGATAAACATTTTCAGACACATTCTAAGAAGAGAAAATATGGTCATTTACAAGGAAATGAGTGAAACTTGTAGAATATTGGATTATTATAATCCCACTATTAGGAGTTTACTTGAGCAAAATTTTGAGGTCATTGCTGTTTCAGAAATATCTGTGGAAACAAAACTTTAAAGATAGAAAGAATGATCAAACAAAATGATTAGAGTAATGGTCAGGTAAGCTATGGAATATCAATTTACTAAAATATTATCTAATAATATGTTTAAAAGTTTAAAGACTGAGAAAAACTGTTTATATAACAACACTAATTGAAAAAGTAGAAACTCATTAGAATTAACATTGTATAGGCCAGGCATGGTGGCTCATGCCCATAATCCTAGCACTTTGGGAGGCCGAGTCAGGCGGATTGCCTGAGCTCAGGAGTTTGAGACCAACCTGGGCAACATGGTGAAACTCCATCTCTACTAAAAATACAAATTAACTGGACATGGTGGAGCATGCCTGTAGTCCCAGCTACTTGGGAGACTGAGGCACGAGAATCACTTGAACCCACAAGGTACAGGTTGCAGTGAACCAGCCACTGAACTCCAGCCTGGGTGACAGAGCAAGACTCTATCAAAACAAAAACAATGTATAAAATACACAAATAATAAAAATTGGTAGACAATTTAGACATGAAAATACAATGGAGGACTAGGGATAATGGTTTTAGTAGTTTTGCATAGTGTTACAAATTTTATATTATTAAGTAAGGAAGACTTAAACGAATTACTAAATATAGGAGAGTAAACCTTGGAATTTAAATTTTGAAGCCTTTTTATGTTTTATTTTTGTAGTTAAATGATTCATATTTTTCAAGATTATTTTAAAATATAAGGAGAAAAAGAAAATACGAAATCATATAGATCCAAAATGGTAAGATACCAATTTTATAAAATCACTCTCATTCTTAAGCAATCATGGTTTTGCCAACTACAGTATTCTAGTGGTGAAACAAAACTAACATCTTTTTAAGGACACACAGTTCAGTTCAGTACCCTTTAGCCACAACACCCAGTTGCCCTTCGCTCACATAAAAGGAGAAAGAATAATTATTCACAGGCTACTTCCTTAATACATGGCAATAAAACTAGGTCTCTAAAAATTGACTTTAAATATGTTAATTTGTAAATAGAAGAAAACTATTTTGAGAGCACTAGTTTTCTCTTATCTGGGAAGATCAGCTAAGGGAAAATGCAAGTATTAGTTGTATAATTTCAAGCCAGTAAAGCATTTAACACATAGAATCTGACTATCATAAATCATGTGTCTGCTTCAGATCATGTTAACCAGCAGACAATGTAAAAATCACACTTGTCTTTGTTGTTGTTGTTGTTGTTGTTGTTTCTTTTTGTTTTTAAAGTGAATGCAAGTTTATTAAGAAAGTAAGGGAGTAAAAGAATGGCTTCTCCATAGACAGAGCAGCCCTGAGGGCTACTTGTGGTCCATTTTTTTGGTTATTTCTCGATATATGCTAAACAAGGGGTGGATTATTCATGCATCTCCTTTTTAGACCATATAGGGTAACTTCCATGACATTGTCATGACATGTGAATTGTCATGGTGCTGATGGCAGTGTAGCAGTGAGGATGACCAGAGGTCACTCTCATCACCATCTTGGTTTTGGTGGGTTGCAGCTTTACTGCAACCTGTTTTATCAATGAAGTCTTTATGACCCGTATCTTGTACTCACTTCCTATCCCATCCGTGACTTAGACTGTCTAACCATCTGGGAATGCAGCCCAGTAGTTCTCAGTCTTATTTTACCCAGCTCCTACTCAATATGGAGTTGCTCTGGTTCAAATGCCTCTGATATTTCCCCCCTCCCTTTTACTAGAGACCCCTTAATCCTAAGGGTTGCAGTGGGATGAAGATTCATCTTCTATAAATTCTTTATGCTGAATAGGGGTGATGATATTTCTGCCTATCAGAGTCTCTTATATTCAGGACAGAGGTGAGCTCAATCAGAAAGCATCAGCATGATGAGGGCCATTCATGACTCTTGAGTTCCAACAAAAGGTGTTATCCGGAAGATTAATAAATATTTAATTTAAGAAAATGTTGAGTAAGCTTATTCTGTATTCCCACACAAAGAGTACAACAGCAATATATCCCACAAGAGTAAAACAAACTATGTGAAATTATCCCAAGTAAACTAAATAAGAAGGCTTTCCATGAACTAGACAACTGTTGGAACCATGCTGATATGGAGCTGAATTGCTTCATATCAGAATTAGAATATTGATTCAGATTTTTACATTACGCATTCCTCTTGTTTCTTCTGAGCTGCAGTTAGAGATCACTGATTGTTTCATGGGAATAAGCAGTTAGTCTAAATTGCAGAAAAATAATAAAAAAAAAATAAAACCAATGAGACTCTAATTTAATAACGAGTGTACTTACCATAGTGCTTGAAACATAATTTTTCTCTCTCCAGTCTCCCATTTTTACTAAAGACAAATCATGGTAAAACCGATTTGCTTTGTTATACTTGGCCTGATTATATTCAAAAAGTGCAGCAAGAATAATTATTTTTCACATAAGCCCTTTTTAAATTGTCTTTGATGGAACTCTTATCCACAGAAGGAATCTCAGATAAGACCTTTTTTTAAAGCTCAGCCCAGCCATGGGTGTGTACTCTGAAATATCTATGAATTAGGTAAATTCCTCTTCTTTTGAAGTTCCAAGATTACGTGGTGCTCCTGGGCCTGTGAGAAAGTGACAATCTTTACTTACCACAGGTCAGGAACGTTGTACGGGGACTGTGTAGACAAGGTATGAGGCTGGTTTTGCCAAGGGGCTTTCATTGACTCTACAAGTCAAGTTCAATTCCTTAAAGGAAAGCATGCCATTCCAGTCAAAGCCTTGGTAAAATAACCAGTTTCTTCAGTTGTGTCCTGTCACAAAAGAAAGTGGGTCTTTTTTTTTTTTTTTTTTAGATGGAGTCTCACTCTTACCCAGGCTGGAGTGCAGTGGTGTGATCTTGGTTCACT
The DNA here is from genome assembly GCF_003255815.1 of Theropithecus gelada. Classification (NCBI taxonomy): domain Eukaryota; kingdom Metazoa; phylum Chordata; class Mammalia; order Primates; family Cercopithecidae; genus Theropithecus; species Theropithecus gelada. The sequence continues at coordinate 94,610,347 of NC_037676.1, forward strand.
GAAACCTCTGCCTCCCAGGTACAGAAGATTCTCCTGCCTCAGCTTCCTGAGTAGCTGGGATTATAGGCACGCACCACCATGCCCAGCTAATTTTTTTGTATTTTTAGTGGAGATGGGGTTTCACTGTGTTAGCCAGGATAGTCTCTACCTTCTGACCTCATGATCTGCCCACCTTGGCCCCCTAAAGTGCTGGGATTACAGGCATCAGCCACCACGCCCGGCCAAAGAAAGCAGATTCATATTGCACTTATACAAATAACTATATTGTCATAAGTCAAAAATACTCACAACTAGTTTCCAAGTTTTGGAGAAATCAGGTAGAAAGAAAAAAATATGCTCAAAATTTTGTTTGCAGGGGTATACTTTACTCAATAGCTATAGCCTGTTAATAGCTGAAAAGAAAAGTTTCATTGACTCTGAAAAACAAAACAAAGGATCAGCAACATTTTAAGCAAAGTAAAAAGGATTACTTCAGTTTTCTATTAATTTAGTCCATGCAGTTAACTCCTGTTCTGTTTGATATTCAGCTTTCCATGTGAGTCTTGAAAGTTTGTCCTCTATTCTAATGTTATAATTTCCAAAGTTACCAGAAATCTGAATTTAAAAACACATGTCAAAGTCCTATAGCTGACTATAAACCACCTTTTGAAGAAGATCAAAACAAGACAAGAGTTGTTGGTGGGTGACAAAGTCTTAGGACAGCCACTATTAAAGTCATAATTGACTAGGAAATTTTGGTTACCTCTATGGCACACAATGATTTTATGTAACAACTTTATTTATTATTTTTATTTTATAAAATACAAATACAGCCCAAAGAAAGCCAATTTAATATTTGACAATGCTTCCTCTCTGACTTTTATACCAAATAAGCCAAATGTCACTATTGCATTAGTGCATTATTGTCAGACCCAATTCTCTATAAAACCTTATAGATAAATCTATCCTATTTTAATGTAAGATTCTCATAAACCTTTTATAACTCGTTACAATTTTTTGTTAAAGAACAGATCAGTGCTCTAAGAGAAAACTATTGTGCTTTTATTTCAATGTTCAATTTATAGAAAAAGTGATAAACACTCCTTTAGTTTTGGCCAATATGTTCACACACATAATTTCTTTTACAAGATGACTTTTTCATAGACCTTCCACAACTTGCTCAAACCTTCAGCTTTATCTTATCTAACTTAAAACAATCCTTTTTCCCTTTACTTTAAGCAAAAAATTTATATTTCCATGCCTTCTTCTAATCTTTTACCAAAAGTATATTCTTCTTTTCTTATATGTCTTGCATGTGAAATCATTTCTTTAGTAGTCTGAATTACATGTTACAATGTTAACTCTTAGCAACTTTTACTTTGGGTGAAAACCTTGGTAAGTAAGGGATTTTAATTATGTACTAGATGTGGAGCCTAGGACATCAGACAGAAATAAAGATAAGAGCTGACTCTTTCCAGACTAGCTATGGGCCATGGATCTCCACATGTCCCCAGGCCTTATCTAGAATGTAATGCTCCAAAGTAGGTAAGTTAAACAATTTTTAAAAGTAAAAGAAGTAGCTTATGATCTTAAAGCATTTAGCAAACCTAATACCTGACCTGCATAATTTAGACCAAATGTTTACATTTTTGAAGATATTTTTATTTTAACAATAATGTTTAAAACTGTCTTTATTTCCCAAAGAGTACTAAAGTCACATGAATTAAAATGGATTATGCTTTTAACTTTTCTGACAAAATATTTTATTTAAGCACATTATTTTTAAATTAATCAAAGTTTTTTTTTTTTTAATATATCACACATACAGCACATGTAAATAGGCAGACAGAAGATTCAGTAGTTGCAAGATTTTTCATTTGCCAGTTTTAGTTTCTTAATAGTATTACTGGCTTCAGGGTGGAGCCCTTAGAGGAACAGGGCCAGGAGAGCATGCAGTTCTTACAGCCCAATAAGCAGGCACAGCTAGAAGGCAAAAACAGATCTCTAGAAATTAAGGGTCCCATTTTTATACCAGATCCCAGATTCCCCCCAAAAAGAGGGAATCAGCCCATCCCCATGGAAGTCTTATCTCTCAGTGGGGCGTGAGGACATCTTGATACTTCCTAGGTGACCAAAAGCATGCTTCTCTGATCCAAATATGCAAAGAGCCACATATCCTCCATAACTTTCATTAGCTTCTCCTACCTAGTTATTAGGTAACAGTTATTAGTTATTACACACCAAAACTCTTTCATAATGTAAAGTAATTTCCGATGCCCCCAAAAGTTAAAACCATCAGACAATGAAATGCAAAGCAGAACAGAACCTTAGATTTTGAGAGGGATCTATCTACTTCCAGTTGTTGGGGTTTCATGAGGGAAACAGAGGCTTTTCCCAAAATGGGATCTGTGGTGCCTCCTCCGTTTTTCCCAAGGAGTCCCAAGCTGTTAGAGCTTGAATATCCACTTTTAATTAATCTGACTTTTAACCACTGTGCTCTTAAAAAAGTCCTTTTAAATTCTTATTACCCGACTTTAGTCAGGCCAAATGGCCAATATTTCTATGCTTAGAGAAAGGAAAATTCAAGACGGTTCGTGAAGCGGAAGAGAATCAACAAATGAAAAGGTCGAACAGATATCAAGTCAGAAAGGACTCATTTCCTAGCCAGGGATTGAACCCTGAACCCAGGCTGCCTTTGTGAAAAGAGAAAGTACGGCCACATGGTTACAAGGTCAAGCTTCCAAGGACATACAAGACAAGAGGGAGACCTCATCTGGTTTCTTTTCAGGGACCTGAAACAAAGTTTGTATTAATAACTGACCAGTTTGTTGGGCCATCTTGAACAGTGGACTTATGGGATTCTAGGCCCACATTCTATCCTAAGGTGCCCCTCTTTCTGATAGAAAAATACAGAAACACAAATTCATAGCACAAAGTAGAACAGATTAACTATAGCTTAAGACTAGCCTCACAAATACCATTCATTCGACAAGTTTGTGCACACAGAGAGAGCATGAGAGTGAGAGGCCAGGAATTTGATGGGTAAGAAATTCTTACCCTTTTGCTGGCATGTCAGGCTTCTGGGTTCCCTTTCCCTAAGTGGCCCTGGTGACCTGGCTGGCTGCACCACAGCCCTGGAGGCCAAGCCATAACACAAAGGAAAATTACTTTTTTCCTTTCTGGCCAGAGCAAAATACATGTGATAAAACATAGACGTTAGCCACTCCACTTAGCACCCAATATCAGACTGGAAAGTCTCACACTTGCCCCTGACTGGGCCCCATAATCATTAATCCGACCTCCAACAAGGATTTTCAACATGTGGTCTTTGGGCAAGATGGTCACTTCAAAGTCAGCCTACTGGTGCACTCAGATGATTTTTCTTTGGGTCGGGGTCTCCTTGGTATTGTCCCTCTTCCATGGTTTGCTAGAAAGATGTTACTGGACCCCACCACTTACCTGAAGTTAGCCTTTGAGTCAGGGGTTTCTCAGTATTGTCCCTTCTGTGGTCACCAGAAAGATGTTACCAAAAAGGTGTCCCCATCCAGAACCCGAGAGAGGGTTCTTGGATCTCATTCAAGAAGGAATTTGAGACAAGTCCATTGAGTAAAGTGAAAATAAGTTTATTAAGAAAGTAAAGGGAATAAAGAATGGCTACTCCATAGACAGACCAGCCTTGTCTTGTCTTTGCATCTTGAAGGGTAGTTGTGTCCTCTAATAGTTATAGGGACAAAGTTTGCTGAGCATAGGCAAAAGAAATTTTGCCAATAGTTCAATTTCTAGGAACCTAAGAGATACAACTTGTGATGGTTAATTTTATTTGTTAACATGACTGAGTTAAGGAATCTTCAGGTAGTTGGTAAAATATTATTCTGGGTGCATTTGTGTGGGGCTTTCTAGAAGAGATTCACATTTCAAACGGTACAACTGGGAAAGATCACTTTCACCAATGTGAGTAGGCATCATGTAATCCATTGAGGACCCACATAGAACAAGGTAGAGGAAAAGCAAATTCTCTCTGTCCTTCAGCCAGGACAATCACCTTGCTCCTGGATGTTGGAACTCCTGGCTCTCTGGCCTTCACACTCAAGGACTTACACCCCGCAAACCCCGTGGCCTTGCACTAAGTTACACTACTATCTTCCCTGGCTCCCAGGCCTTTGTGATGAGACCGAATTAATTACCCCAACAGCTGTTCTGGTTCTCCAGCTTGCAGAACTCCTATTAGATATAGAAGTTCCAGAAACTTCTTAGTCTTTATTTCCTATTTCTCTTATGTTATTTTATGACTTTTTTTTTTTTTTTTTTGCTTCCCATGTTTCAGTGTGGGTAAATTCCTCAATGTGACATTCCAGTTTACTGTTTTTCATTTGATTGTGCCTGTCAGTAATTTACCCTATTTATTATGTTTTCAACAATTGAACAATCGTATTTTTATTTTAAATATTTTTACTGGTTTTTCCCCACATTGCCTATTATTATTTTTTTCTGTCTGCTTTTGTATCATGTAACTTATGTTAGTTTGTAAGTTTGTTAGTTTATGGTAGGCTCGACAATTTAACACATAGGTTATGAAATGTGACTAATAAATCATAATAATTTTATTTCTCATTCACAGCCTACTACAGTGTATTTGGTCCAGGTCATAGGGTACCTGTCTTTCCCACATTAATTTAGGAACTCAGTGAACTTCTGTTAGAACCAAAGTTGAGGCTGAAATACAGATGTAGAAGGGAGAAAAAAGCAAGGAGGAAGCATAACCCTGTCTACTACTAGCTTAAAATCTCTGACATGAAATTGACCCATATCAGTTCTGCTCCTTTCCATCAACCCAAACTTACTCATATTGCCCCATCTACAAGGGAAGCAGAGGCATGTAATCTAACCAGGGACCCAGCAACAAGGGGAGAATGGAATTTTTTATTATTATTGTTATTATTCCTAGCTGTGTCTGCCACAAACGCGGTCACTCTTCTTGTTCTTCTTAAGTAGGTGCTATTCTTATATGTACATTTTGAGCATTTCTCATTATATATTATGAAAATCTTTGTGAAGCTTTTCACAAAATTAATTCCATCCGGAGTGAATTTGTATTACAAATTTTTCTGGCTATTTCTCTCATTTTTTTTGGTGTTTTACATATTGAATTGCATACTCATTTTTGAGGACAGGGTTGTTTTCATTTGCGTTTCTTTAGTTTTGACCTCTGGCTTATCCTCCCTGTCCATTTATTGTTCAGATGACTCTAACTCAGCCATTAAGGCTTTCATTCCAAATCCATTTTTGTATTTCTAGAAGTCGTTTGTGATCTTCTTCCTCATGATAATATTGGCAGTATTACAGAGTAAGTTTCTAATTCAGTAGGTGTCTTGCCTTACTTTCTTTTTCAGTATGATGTGTCTCAGTCTTTTTAGATCCCTTGGCCTACAGATTTGTATGAAGTTATGTGCTCTGTATGTGGATAATCTGAGTTGTTATTTCACAGTCACCTTTTAGGAACCTATACAGATACATCTGAAGCCAAAGTGCAATGCTCTGAATGCATTACACTCTCTTTTATAATAATATTAATCTGCATAAAGCAACTCCTAATAAATATTAATAATACTAATTGTACATGTATGTCATAATAGTGGAGAAGGATTTAGATGAAAATACGTACATTAATTATTAAAGCATTTTACTCACTTATAGTGCATATTATAACCAACATTGAATTGAATCTTATGTATATTGCCCCCTTGCTCAATTTAGATGATTGTTAAAAAATCTGCTACTCTGGGAATTTAAGAAAAGCTGCACAAAGGATTCTAACAAGAAATGGCCCAAAGGCATGAACTGATATTTTTACATGCTGATATTCTGGTTTACTTCTTTTTTTTTTTCAAAATGTTCTCTAAACAGCTTGCTTAGAAATGGGCAGTTCAATTCATAAAAGTTTAGTATTCAAATTCAAATTTATTTTTTCCCAAAGTGTGAATTGTAAGTTTTAAAAGCAATTTAATATCATTTAAAAGATAAAGAAGATGGACAGAATTCTTTGCATGAATGAGTGAATTATTTGTTCATTCAATTTTTGTCATGATAGTCACAAAGTTGATGTAGAAACAAGAGAAAAAGGCAAAATTTCTACTTTTACAACAGCCTCATAGTCTGGTGGGGCAAAAGCCATGCAAAGGTGGATTATAACATGATTAGTTAAGTCTTGTAGTAGATTATGATATGAACAATGTTCTGTAAGCCCAGTAGAGGAGGAAGTGACCATTTTTAAAGAACTGTTGTGCTGAGAAAGTCATATTTAAACTAGGTTTTGAACATTGTACAGAAATCTGTAAGTGCCCTGGAGATGAGTACAACAACATTTGAAAAGGCCCAGAGTTGTCCAACAGAATGATCTCTTTTAGAAATGGCTAGGTGAGAAGGAGATGGAGGGGGCAGGAATCTGGGTTGAGCCCTCATGATTATTTAGGATGAGATTGTGAAGATCATTGTAAACCATGCTCTTCATGATTGGATTTCATCATGTCATAGAAAGAAAACAATGGAGATAATTAAGGAATATCACATAATTGAAAATGATCAGTGGTAGCATAGAGAATTGAAGGAGAGAACTAGAAAGGAAATTTGGATGATATCCAAGTCTGACCTCTTTATTTTAAAGATATGTAATCAGAAAAGAAAAGTTCAATGACTGCCAATGCTCATATTGTTCACTAATAGCAGGATGGGGATTAAACATCATGGTTCAGAATTAGTCAAGTTTTATCTCCATTTACTAGGTTCATCTCTGATATGAGACTTCCCATTAATTAAAAAAAAAAGAAATCAAATTCAATATAGAGTTGATGGTGGAAATACGGTGGTGAACAAGTCAGATGATTTCTATTCTGTACATAGAAAGGGTAAAGTCCTTCTTTTAGAGAAATTAACACAGGTAATTTGTAATAAAGGTGAGACTAGAATCCAAGTCTCAAATTATCAATAATGTTGTCTTTTCATTTCACAATGCTTTCTCTTGCTCTGACTAAAAACAAATGAGACTTCTGCACATATTGTGACTGTGACCATAAGAAAAAAGCATCAGTCTAAGTTATAGCTTTGGGGAAGAGGTTTCTAATTAGTAGATTGTATTATTGGTTAATGTGAAAGCCACTTAATGAAATATCTTTATTTAACTGTGAATTAAATTATCACCATTATAATGTATTATGATACCAAATGATAAATTGCTGATAATAAAATAAGGATATATTAACTACACATGCAGAGTATATTTTAAAAATTGATTAATAATATTTCTCACCACTTACAGTTTTTTTATAGTAACAGCTTTATTGAGATATAGTTCACATATCATAAAATTCACTCTTTTCAAATCTGATTTAATCGGTTTTAGTGTATTTACAGAGTTGTGTGACCATCACCACTATCTAATGTTATCACATTTTTTATCACTTCAAAGAGGAACCCCATATCCATAAGCAGACATTCCTCATTCCCTTTTTCCCTTGGCCCTGGCAATGGCTAATCTACTTTCTATTTCTATGGAACTGCCTCTCTTGGACATTTTACATTATTTGAATTATACTATATGTGATTGGCTTCTTTTGTTTAGCATAATGTTCTCAAGATTTTTCCATGTAGCACTGGCATATATTAGTTCATTCCTTCTTATTGCTAAAATAACATACCACTGCATTGGATACCACCTAACCATCAGTGGATTGACATATAGGCTGTTTCAGTTTTTGGCTATTATGAATAATGCTGCTGTGAACATTTATGAGAGGTTTTGTGTGGCCATGTTCTTTCAGTTCTCTTCAGTTTATATCTAGGAGTATAACTGCTGGATTATGCAGTAATTCTATGTTAAACATTCTAAGAAACTGCCAAACTATTTTCCAATGTGGCTATACAATTTTTCAACCTACAAGAAATGTATGAGTGCTCCAATTTTTCCGCATCCTAGCCAACACTAAGTATCATCTCTTTTCTATTGTCGCCATCCTAGTGGGTATAAAATGGTAAACACATCATGGTTTTGATTTGCATTTCCCTAATGACTAATCGTGTTGAGCATCTTTTCATGTGCTTATTAGCCATTTGCATGTCTTCTTTGGAGAAATGCCTATTCAAATACTTTGCCCATTTTTAAGTTGGGTTGTCTTTTTATTGATGAGCTGCTAAGAGTTTTTTTTGTATGTATTCTGAATCCAAGTCTGTTATCAGAGACGTGTGTTACAAAAATGTTCTCCCAATCTGTAGAGTGTCTTTTTACTTTCTTAATTGCACAAACTTTAAAAGTTCTAAAGTACAACTTATCTATTATTTTCTTTTGTTATCTGTGCTTTTGGTGCTAAATGTAAGAAACCATTCCCTAACTCAAGGTCACAAATATTTACTGTTACTTTTTCTTCTAACAGTTGTATAGTTTTAGATCTTACATTAAAGTCTATGCTGCACTTTGAATTGATTTTTTGTTTGTAATATGAGGTAGGAGTTAAAATTTATCCTTTTGCATGTGAATATTCAGTTTTCCCAGCACCATTGACTGAGAAACTATTATTACCCCCATAAAATTGTACTGGTATCCCTATGGAAAATCAGTTGACATAAATGTACAGTTTATTTCTGGACACTCAATTCTGTTTCATTGTCCTGTATGTCAAGTCTCATTCCAGTGCCAAATACTCTTGATTACTATGAGTTTGTAGTCAATTTTTAAATTGGAGAGTGTTAATTATCAAGACTTGTTTTCCTTTTTGAAGATTGTTTTGGCTATTCTGAGACCCTTGAAATTCCATATGAAATTTAAGACAAGCTTGTCCATTTCTGCAAAGCAGCCATCTTTTGATAAAGATAAAGATGTAGATTTTAATAAAGATTGTATTAAATCTGTAGATCATTTTGGAGAGTATTGCCATCTTAACAATATTACGTTTTCAGATCCATCAATATTGGAGGTCATTTTTTATACGTACCTTAAGTTTTGGGATATATGTGCAGAATGTGCAGGTTTGTTACATAGGTATACATGTGCCATGGTGGTTTGCTGCACTCATCAACCCATCATCTATATTAGGTATTTCTCCTAATGTTGTCCCTTCCCTAGACCCCCACTCCCTAACAGGCCCTGTTGTGTAATGTTCCCCTCCCTGTGTCCATGTGGTGTTTAGTTTTCTGTTCCTTTGTTAGTTTGCTGAGAATGATGATTTCCAGTTTCATCCATGACCCTGAAAAGGACATGAACTCATCCTTTTTTATGGCTGCATAGTATTCCATGGTGTATATGTGCTGCATTTTCTTTATCCAGTCTATCATTGATGGGCATTTGGGTGGGTTCCAAATCTTTGCTATTGTGAATAGTGCTGCAATAAACATATGTGTACATGTGTCTTTATAGTAGAATAATTTATAATCCTTTGGGTATATACCCAGTAAGGGAATTGCAGGGTCAAATGGTATTTCTGGTTCTAGTTCCTGGAGGAATTACCACAGTTTTGTGCAATGGTTGAACTAATTTGCACTCCTACCAACAGTGTAAAAGTGTTCCTATTTCTCCACATCCTCTCCAGCACCTGTTGTTTCCTGACTTTTTAATGATCACCATTCTAACTGGTGTGAGATGGTATTTTATTGTGGTTCTGATTTACATTGCTCTAATGACCAGTGATGATGAACTTTTTTATACATTTGCTGGCCACATAAATGTCTTCTTTTGAGAAGTATCTGTTCATATCCTTCACCCACTTTTTGATGGGGTTGTTTTATTTTTCTTGTAAATTTGTTTAAGTTCCTTGTAGATTCTGGGTATTAGCCCTTTGTCACATGGATAGACTGTAAAAATTTTCTCCCGTTTTATAAGCTGCCATTTCACCCTGATGATAGTTTCTTTTGCTGTGCAGAAGCTCTTTAGTTTAATTAGATCCCATTTGTCAATTTTGGCTTTTGTTGCCATTGCTTTTGGTGTTTTAGTCATAAAGTCTTTGCCCATGCCTATGTCCTGAATGGTATTGCCTAGGTTTTCTTCTAGGGTTTTTATGGTGTTAGGTTGTACGTTTAAGTCTTCAATCTATCATGAGTTAATTTTTGTATAAGGTGTACGAAGGGGTCCAGTTTCAGTTTTCTGCATATAGCTAGCCAGTTTTCCCAACATCGTTTATTAAATAGGGAATCTTTTCCTCATTGCTTGTTTTTGTTTGGTTTGTCAAAGATCAGATGGTTGTAGATGTGTGGCATTATTTCTGAGGCCTCTGTTCTGTTCCATTGGTCTATATATCTTTTTTGGTACCAGTACCATGCTGGTTTGGTTACTGTAGCATTGTAGTATAGTTTGAAGTCAGGTAGCGTGATCCCTCCAACTTTGTTCTTTTTGCTTAGCATTGTATTTGCTGTGAGGTCTCTTTTCTGATTCTATATGAAATTTAAAGTAGTTTTTTCCAATTCTGTAAAGAAAGTCAATGGTAGCTTGATGGGGATAGCATTGCATCTATAAATTACTTTGGGCAGTATGGTCATGTTCATGATATTGATTCTTCCTATCCATGAGCATGGAATGTTTTTCCATTTGTTTGTATCCTCTCTTATTTACTTGAGCAGTAGTTTGTAGTTCTTGAAGAGGCCCTTCAAATCCCTTGTAAGTTGTATTCGTAGGTATTTTACTCTCTTTGTAGCAATTGTAAATGGGAGTTTATTCATGATTTGGCTCTCTGTTTGTCTATTGTTGGTGTACAGGAATGCTTGTGATTTTTGCACATTGATTTTCTATCCTGAAACTTTGCTGAAGTTGCTTATCAGCTTAAGGAGATTTTGGGCTGAGAGGATGGGGTTTTCTAAATATACAATCATGTCATCTGCAAACAGAGATAATTTGACTTCCTCTATTCCTATTTGAATACCCTTTGTTTCTGTCTCTTGCCTGATTGCCTTGGCCAGAACTTCCAATACTATGTTGAATTCGAGTGGTGAGAGGGGGCATCTTTGTCTTGTGCTGGTTTTCAAAGGGAATGCTTCCAGGTTTTGCCCATTCAGTATGATATTGGCTGTGGGTGTGTCATAAATATCTTATTATTTTCAGTTACATCCCATCAATACCTAGTTTACTGAGAGTTTTTAGCATGAAGGGGTGTTAAATTTTATCAAAGGCCTTTTCTGCACCTATTGAGATAATCATGTGGTTTTTGTCATTGATTCTGTTTATGTGATGATTACATTTATTGATTTGCATATGTTGAACCAGCTTTGCATCCCAGAGATGAAGTCAACTTGATCGTGGTAGATAAGCTTTTTGATGTGCTACTAGATTCAGTTTGCCAGTATTTTATTGAGGATTTTCGCATTGATGTTCATCAGGGATATTGGCCCCCAATTTTTTTGTTGTTGTTGTGTCTTTTCCAGTTTTTGTTATCAGGATGTTTCTGGCCTCACAAAATGAGTTAGTGAGGAGTCCCTCCTTTTCTTTTCTTTTTTTTTTTCTAAATTGAAGAGCTTTATTCAATAAGACATAATAATAAAGACTGTAAGAAGTGTTCCAAAGCTTTTATGTGTAGACATTGAAAATAATTCTTAAGTGTGTGCTTTACACCTACGCAATTCTCAAACACAAGTTTTTCTAAGAAAATGATAATATTAATTAAATTATTAAGATACATAAAAAGATATGGGTCTTAGAGCATTATTCAACATGACAATAAAATGAAGGACAATAAAATCATCCCAAATATTTGATATGTTTAGACTTAGAAGATAATACCTCTTAGGTGTTTTATATCAGCATTCCTTTAACATTTCCCAATTAGAAACTTAACCATCCAAAGAACATTCAAAGTATTAATGTTTAACTTACTTATCTATCAAACTTAACATATTATACTGTGCTTGAGAATATTTTCAAACCCAGTATGATATGATAATCTTTTATCTACCTTACTGGACATATGCTGATCTTATTATAAAGTTTAGTTGAAAGGACAAATAAAATTAAAGTCTATGGATGTAATATATTAAAGCCAATAACTTTCTAACCATATTCTATGAATAAAAATGTATTTACTTAAATTAAAATCTCCTCCTTTTAAGTTTTTGGCAAAAAAGTATTTTGAGGGAAAAATATCCAAATATAAGCAAATTCAAGAGATTGATTTTGCCTTTTAAAAGGTGATGATTTTGCTATTGTGAATAGCACTGCAATGACAGAATCATCGATAGCTGAAATTTCAGCACCACTCAGTATACCGATGTGACAAACTTGCACATGTACTCCCTGAATACAATATAAAAAACATTTTCAAAAGGTAGTGATTTGATTACTATTTTATTTATTTACTTATTTATTATTATTATTATACTTTAAGTTCTAGGGTACATGTGCACAACATGCAGGTTTGTTACATACATATACATGTGCTATGTTGGTTTGCTGCACCCATTAACTCATCATTTACATTAGGTATTTCTCCTAATGGTATCCCTCCCCTTGTCCCCCATCCCACGACAGACCCCCGTGTGTGATGTTCCCTGCCCTGTGTCCAAGGGTTCTCATTGTTCAGTTCCCACCTATGAGTAAGAACATGGTGTTTGGTTTTCTGTCCTTGTGATAGTTTGCTCAGAATGATGGTTTCCAGCTTCATCCATGTCCTTGCAAAGGACATGAACTCTTCCTTTTTTATGGCTGTATAGTATGCCATGGTGTATATGTGCCACAATTTCTTAATCCAGACTATCATTGACGGACATTTGGGTTGGTTCCAAGTTTTTACTATTGCGAATAGTGCCTTAATAAACATACGTGTTCATGTGTCATTATAGTAGCATGGTTTATAATCCTTTGAGTATATACCCAGAAATGGGATCATTGGGTCAAATGTTATTCCTAGTTCTAGATCCTTGAGGAATCACCACACTACCTTCCACAAAGGTTGAACTAGTTTACACTCCCACCACCATTGTAAAAGCATTCCTATTTCTCCACATCCTTTCTAGCACCGGTTGTTTCTTGACATTTTAATGGTCGCCATTCTAACTGGTGTGAAATGGTATCTCATTGTGGTTTGGATTTGCATTTCTCTGATGACCAGTGATGAGGAGCAATTTTTCATGTGTCTGTTGACTGAGTAAATGTCTTCTTTTGAGAAGTGTCTCAAAGTCCATATCCTTTGCCCACTTTTTGATGGGGTTGTTTTTTTCTTGTAAACTTTTGAGAAGTGTCTCAAAATTCATATCCTTTGCCCACTTTTTGATTTTTTTTTTCTTGTAAATTTGTTTACATCCTTTGTAGATTCTGGATTTTAGCCCATTGTCAGATGGGTAAATTTCAAAAATTTTCTCCCATTCTGTAGATTGCCTGTTCACTCTGATGGTAGCATCTTTTGCTGTGCAGAAGCTCTTTAGTTTAATTAGATCCCATTTGTCAATTTTGGTTTTTTTTGTCATTTTTTTTGGTGTTTTAGTAATGAAGTCCTTGCCCATGCCTCTGTCCTGACTGGTATTGCCTAGGTTTTCTTCTGGGATTTTCATGGTTTTAGGTTGTACGTTTAAGTCTTTAATCCATCTTGAATTAATTTTTGTATAAGATGTAAGGAAGGGATCCAGTTTCAGCTTTTGACATATGGCTAGCCAGTTTTCCCAGCACCATTTATTAAATAGGGAATCCTTTTCCCATGTCTTGTTTTTGTAGGGTTTGTCAAATATCAGATGGTTGTAGATGTGTGGTATTATTTCTGAGGCCTCTGTTCTGTTCCATTGGTCTTTCTGTCTGTCTTGGTACCAGTACCATGCTGTTTTGGTTACTGTAGCCTTGTAGTATAGTTTGAAGTGAGTTGCGTGATGCCTCTTACTTTGTTCTTTTTGTTTAGGATTGTCTTGGTGGATAAGCTTTTTGATGTGTTGCTGGATTTGGTTTGCCAATATTTTATTGAGGATTTTCACATTGATGTTTGTCTGGGATATTGGTCTAAAATTCTCTTTTTTCGTTGTGTCTCTGCCAGGCTTTGGTATCAGGATGATGCTGGCCTCATAAAATGAGTTAGGGAGGATTTCCTCTTTTTCTTTCTTTCTTTTCTTTTTTTTTTAGACAGAGTCTCACTCTGTCGCCCAGGCTGGAGTGCAGTGGCTCAATGCAAGCTCTGCCTCCTAGGTTCACACCATTCTCCTGCCTCAGTTTCCTGAGTAGCTGGGACTACAGGCACCCACCACTATGCCCAGCTAATTTTTTGTATTTTTAGTAGAGACAGCGTTTCACCGGGTTAGCCAGGATAGTCTTGATCTCCTGACCTGTGATCCACCCGCCTCAGCTTCCCAAAGTGTTGTGATTACAGGCGTGAACTACCGTGCCTGGCCAAATGTCTCTTTTTCTATTGACTGGAATAGTTTCAGAAGGAATGGTTCCAGCTCCTCATTGTACCTCTGGCAGAATTTGGCTGTGAATCCGTCTGGTCCTGGACTTTTTTTGGTTGGTAGGCTATGGATTATTGCCTCAATTTCGGAGCCTATTATGGGTCTATTCAGAGATTCACCTTCTTTCTGGTTTAGTCTTGGGAGGGTGTATGTGTCCAGGAATTTATCCATTTCTTCTAGATTTTCTAGTTTATTTGCATAGAAGTGTTTATAGTATTCTCCGATGGTAGTTTTTATTTCTGTGGGATTGGTGGTGATATCTGCTTTATCATTTTTTATTGCATCTATTTGATTCTTCTCTCTTTTCTTCTTTATTAGTCTTGCTAGTGGTCTATCTATTTTGTTGACCTTAAAAAAAAAACCAACTCCAGGATTCATTGATTGTCTTGAAGGGTTTTTTGTATTTCTATCTCCTTCAGTTCTGCTCTGATCTTAGTTATTTCTTGCCTTCTGCTAGTTTTGAATTTGTTTGCTCTTGCTTGTCTAGTTCTTTTAATTGTGATTTTAGGGTGTTGATTTTAGATCTTTCCTGCTTTCTCTTGTGAGCATTTAGTGCTATAAATTTCCCTCCACACACTGCTTTAAATGTGTCCCAGAGATTCTGGTATGTTGTGTCTTTGTTCTCATTAGTTTCAAAGAACATCTTTATTTCCACCTTCATTCGTTATTTACCCAGTGGTCATTCAGGAGCAAGTTGTTCAGTTTCCATGTAGTTGTGCCGTTTTGAGCGAGTTTCTTAATCCTGAGTTCTAATTTTATTGCATTGTGGTCTGAGAGAGAGTTCGTTGTGATTTCTGTTCTTTTACATTTGCTGAGGAGTGCTTTACTTCCAACTATGTGGTCAGTTTTGGAATAAGTGCGATGTGGTGCTGAGAAGAATGTATATTCTGTTGATTTGGGGTTCTATCTCCTTTACTTCTGCTCTTTGTCTTTTCTTGTCTGTTTTGATCTTTGTTGGTTTAAAGTCTGTGTTATCAGAGACCGGGATTGCAACCTCTGCTTTTTTTTTTTTTTTTTTTTTGCTTTCCATTTGCTTGGCAAATATTCCTCCATCCTTTATTTTGAGCCTATGTGTGTCTTTGCACATGGGATGGGTCTCCTTAATACAACACACTGATGGGTCTTGATCTTGATCCAATTTGCCAGTCTGTATCTTTTAATTGGAGAATTTAGCCCGTTTACATTTAAGGTTAATATTGCTATATGTGAATTTGATCCTGTCATTATGATGCTAGCTGGTTAATTTGCCTGTTAGTTGATGCAGTTTCTTCATATTGTCAATTGTCTTTACAAGTTGGTATATTTTTGCAGTGGCTGGTACTGGTTTTTCCTTTCTATATTCAGTGCTTTCTTCAGGAGGTCTTGTAAGGTAGGCCTGAAGTTGACAAAATCTCAGCATTTGCTTCTCTGTAAAGGATTTTATTTGTCATTCACTTATGAAGTTTAGTTTGACTAAATATGAAATTCTGGGTTGAAAATTCTTTTCTTTAAGATTGTTGAATATTGGCCCCCACTCTCTTCTGGCTTGCAGGGTTTCTGTTGAGAGATCTACTGTTAGTCTGATGAAGCTGGCTTCCCTTTGTAGGTAACTCAACCTTTCTCTCTGGCTGCCCTTAACATTTTTTCCTTCATTTCAACCTGGTGAATCTGTGTCTCTTGGGGTTGCTCTTCTCCAGGAGTATCTTTGTGGTTTTCTTTGTATTTCCTGAATTTGAATGTTGGCCTGTCTTACTAGGTTGGGGAAGTTCTCCTGGATAATATCCTGAAGAGTGTTTTCCAACTTGACTCCATTCTCCCCATCACTTTCAGGTACACCAATCAAATGTAAGTTTGGTCTTTTCACATAGTCCCATATTTTTTAGAGGTTTTGTTTGTTCCTTCTCATTCTTTTCTCTCTAATCTTGTCTTCGTGCTTTATTTCATTAAGTTGATCTTCAATCTCTGATATCCTTTCTTCTGCGTGATTGATTTGGCTATTGATTCTTGCATATGCTTCACAAAGTTGTCATGCTGTGTTTTTCAGCTCCATCAGGTTGTTTATGTTCTTCTCTAAACTGGTTATTCTAGTTAGCAGTTCCTCTAACCCTTTTTTCAAGGTTCTAAGCTTCCTGGCATTGGGTTAGAACATGCTTCTTTAGCTTGGAGGAGTTTGTTGTTACCCACTTTCTGAAGCCTACTTCTGTGAATTCATCAAATTCATTATCTGTCTAGTTTCGTTCCCTTGCTGGCAAGGAGCTGTGATCCTTTGGAGGATAAGAGGCATTCTGATTTTTGTAATTTGCAGCCTTTTTGCACTGTTTTTTCCTTATCTTCACGGATTTACCTAACTTTGGTCTCTGATGTTGGTGACCTTTGGATGGGGTTTTTGTGTGGATGTCCTTTTTGTTGATGTTGTTGCTATTCCTTTCTGTTTGTTAGTTTTCATTCTAACAGTCAGGCCTCTCCTTCTGCTTTAGGTCTGCTGGAGTTTGCTGGAGGTCCACTGTCAACCCTGTTTGCCTGGGTATCACCAGCGGAGCCTGCAGAACAGTAAAGATTGCTGCTTCCTCCTTCCTCTGGAAGCTTCGTCCCAGAGGGGCACCTGCCAGATGCCAGCTGGAGTTCTCCTGTATGAGGTGTCTGTCGACCCCTGTTGGGAGGTGTCTCCCCATCAGGCAGCAGGGGTGTCAGAGATCCACTTGAGGAGGCAGTCTGTCCCTTAGAAAAGCTTGAGTGCTGTGCAGGGAGATTCACCCCTGTCTTGAGATCTGGCAGGCAGGAATGTTTAAGTCCGCTGAAGCTGCGCCCACAGCCGCCCCTTCCCCCAGGTGCTCTGTCCCAGGGAGATGGGAGTTTTATGTATAAGCCCCAGACTGGGGCTGCTGCCTTTCTTTCAGAGATGCTCTGCCCAGAGAGGAGGAATCTTGAGAGTCAGTCTGGCTACAGTGGTTTTGTGGTGCTGTGGTGGACTCCACCCAGCTGCTTTGGTTTACACTGTGAGGGAAAATCACCTACTCAAGCCTTAGTAATGGCGGTTGCCCCTCTGCCCACCAAGCTCAAGCATCCCAGGCCATCTTCAGACTGCTGTGCTGGCAGCAAGAATTTCAAGCCGGTGGATCTTAGCTTGCTGGGCTCCATGGAGGTGGGATCCGCTAAGCCAGACCGCTTGTCTCCCTGGCTTCAGCCCCCTTTCCAGGGGCGTGAACGGTTCTGTCTCACCGGTATTCCACACACCACTGGGGTATGAAAAAAACTCCTGCAGCGAGCTCAGTGTCTACTCAAACAGCCGCTCAGTTTTGTGTTTGAAACCAGGGTCCTGGTGTCGCAGGCACCAGAGGGAATCTCCTGGTCTGTGGGTTGTGAAGACCAAGGGAAAAGTGTAGTATCTGGGCCGGAATGCACCATTCCTCATGGTACAGTCCCTCTCACCTTCCCTTGGCTAGGGGAGGGGGTTTCCCACCCCCTTGTGCTTCCTGGGTGAGGCAATGCCCCACCCTGCTTTGGGTTACCCTCCGTGGGCTGCATCTACTGTCTAACCAGTCCCCATGAGATGAGCCGGGTGCCTCAGCTGGAAATGCAGAAATCACCGGCCTTCTGTGTTCATCTTGCTGGGAAACGCAGACCAGAGCTGTTCTTATTTGGCCATCTTGTCAGCTGCCCCAACGTTGGATATCTTTCAATTTATTTATGTCTTTAATTTTTTTTAACAGTGCTTTGCAGTTTCAGTGTACAAGTCTTTACTTTTTTGGTTAAATTTATTCCTAAGTATTTTATTGTTTTTGTGCTATTGTATATGGAATTATTTCATTAATATATTTACAGATGGTTTATTGCTTGTGCATAGAAATATAATTTATTATTATGTGTTGATCTTGCAAACTTGCTGAATTTGTTTAGTAGTTTTTCGAAGTTTTCTTTTTCATAGATTCCTTAGTATTATCCATATATTTGATTAGGCTATCTGTGACTAGAGATAATTTTACTTCCTCGTTTCCAATCTGTATGCATTTTATTTCTTCATTCTATCTAGTTGTTCTTGCTATCACCTCTAGCACAGTGTTGAATGGAAGTGATGAGAGTGGACATCCTCACCCTATATTTAAATTGTAATAAAAAATACAGAATATGTATTTGCTTACTTTGTAGTTTAACAAAGACATGTACTTAATCTTAAGGCACTTAATCTTCTATTTTATGATGATGATAATCAAGAACTCTTTTAATTCTTGGTTTCTAGTTGCCTAAGATTTATACTCTTCTGGTTCCTAACAGTGGTTTTTAATAGTTTATTTACCCTAATGCTGTAATATGTGAAATATCTGTACTCTGAAGCAGATGCACATAGTCTATATCTCACCCCCTTTATTCATTCATTCAATGTTTTTTGAACAGTCCCTGTACGCCAGGCTCTGTAGATACTGAAGATGCAGAGGTAAACAAGACAAATATACTGACTGCTCTCATAGTAATCACTGTTTGTTATGTGTATTCTTGTACTGTGCTTGGGAAGCACAACATACCATATTAGTGTAAGTAGTTATCCAATTGTATGTGTATGTATGTCTGTGTGTGTGTGTAATTGTGGTCTGTATATTTATATTTTTATGGTGATATATTTGTAAGTAACTTATGTTGACAAATTACAATGACAAAAATCATTTTCTTTTTTTCTTTTTTTTTCCTTTTTGAGATAGAGTCTCGCTCTGTTGCCCAGGCTGGAGTGCAGTGACGCAATCTCGGCTTCCTGCAGCTTCCGCCTCCTGGGTTCAAGGATTCTTCTGCCTCAGCCTCCCGAGTAGCTGGGACTACAGGCGCCCGCCACCACACCCAGCTATTTTGTTTTTGTATTTTTAGTAGAGACAGGGTTTCACCATATTGGCCAGTCTGGTCTCAAACTCCTGACCTTGTGATCCGCCTACCTCAGCCTCCCAAAGTGCTGGGATTACAGGCGTGAGCCACCGTGCCCGGCCCTGACAAAAATCATTTTCTTTGAATATAAAGCTAATGTATATAGACCACTCCCACGATTTTTAGTTCCTAACACAATTGTTCTGAAACTTTGGCATGAATCAGAGTCACCTTGAGAGCTTGGTAAAACACAGATTACCAGACTCCACCATTGGGGGTTCTAATTCAGCACCTCTAAGCTGGAGCTGAGAATTTTGCATTTCTAACATGTTTCAGATGATGCTGATTTTGCTGTATTGGAAACACACCTTGAGAAACAGGGTCATTATAAAACAGTTTATGTGTCACTGTGTTTAAGGCATTTTGGGGCACTTCTAGCATAGGAGTTATGCATGTTTTCTAATTCCTCCACATCCTTTTTCTGGATGTTCATTTACCTGGAGTGGTAGAGGGCTCACTTTGCTAACTGAGATAATAAATCCTGCCACTACAGTGGAGAACCCTTCCTGTTTGGGCTGAAAATTGCTCTCCTCTAGAGATTGCTTAGCCCAGTAGATTAGAAAATCCTTCACACAATGTCATGATCTAATGAGATTACTCTTTAACCTTCAATTTCCAGTAACATTCCAAATGCTAGTGAATTATTATAACCACAGCATAATCATAAAAGGTGTACTAATGATCTTTCAGTGACAAATGTATTTCAAGTAGGAACCATTAGATAGAATAAGAATTTTAGATACATCATTTTGATTAATTCTAAGAATTTGTGATTTATCTTACACATGGGTTTCTGCATTCGTGTTTTTATATACCTTTTTTTAAAATGAAAAAATCAATATGATAGCATTGTGTTTTCCAAGGAGTTTACAATTACAATCAGTAGTTAGATAATAATATCTCTAATGTTTGAGAATGGTAGAGATCAGCCAAGGGGAAAAGGCAATAACTGCCATATTAGCCAAATAGGAGCCTCACCTGAATTACCCACATCATCGTTTCTATTCTTGTTTCTGCTTTGAGATGAGGTCTAGCTCCGGAAAAGCATTAAGTTATCTTGTGGCTGAATTGTAACAATGTAAATAGGCACATTTAGAACTGCAGTATCTTCTCCTCCCACCACCCGCATTATTCTCCTTGTGTTTAATAAAGGCCCATGGCTAAGGGAAAAGGTATTCATGCAATCTACTTGGTCACATACTTCCCTGCTGCCTGGGTAGTCTAGAAAAGAGTCTAATTTGCTGATGATTACAATTAGAGGGGAATGATCCATTACATTAACTTTAATGAGCTGCAGCAGGTCACTTGGTTACGAATGGTACCATGCAAAGGTTGCAGTTCAGGGTGATATGGAATCCCTGACAGAATCTTTATGACATTTGTGCGACGTCCATAACAAAGGAAGGCTTACTAGTTCACAGTCATAGAAATGGCTGAACTTCACTGCATCTTTCCATTTGGACAGGCTTTAGTGTTACTCTCTAAAATGCTTAATAATTTATAAACAGAGCTTATGTAACTGGCAGTTATGATGCACAGCATTAACTTAGAAGTGGTCTTTTAGTTGAAGGGATGATAAAGGGTTTCTACATTTATTATATTTCCTCTTGCTTGATTTTAAGGGTACATTTAAACTTCAGCCAGTAAATTCAGGAGCTCTGCAAACCAATTAATGATTTAGTTAAAAAGTCTGCAGCAGCATTTAATAGACTGACTTGTCTCTTTGAGCACAAGCAAGATATTTCTATGTGGAAATTTTCATTTTAAGATGTATTAATATTTTAAACAATAGGTAGAGGAAATATAAGCCCTTCAAGAAGATGAAATGTTACAAGGACGAAGGAAGAATATTTAACTTCCATCGAAAGTGGTACTTCTGTGTGATAGTAAGAATTTGGTCCAGTTACATTTTTTTCAGTTGAGCAATAAGTAAACAGAATATTAAGCTTTATATAGCATTTACTAAAATGTAAAAGAACACACTTAAAAGACTTGTTATTTTTCAAGGAGAAGTCTTTTATCTTGAAAGAATAAAATAAAAACAAAACCTCAAAAGTGTGTCTTTTTTTCTCAAAACTAACCTATGATTTAAGAAAGACTTTGGGATTAACTGTAGATATTTTTGAACCTGGGACTGAAAAAACTATTTTCTTTTGCCTAAGTAGAAAATCTCTATATTTTCAAAACACGAATGAGTGAGGCACATCCCAAGGGGAAAGGAAGGAGTTAAAAAAGGAAGTTAAGAGTCTAGAAGGTGAGTCCATTTGGATGTCACTTCAATGTAGGCACAAATCCCTAATGACCTCCCCATTCAAAAGGATAAACATAGGTGAAGAATGTTCACCTAATGATTTCGAGCTCATAGCCATCTTCCCCACACCATTATCATAAATTGCTAGCTTGGCAAGGGAGACACAAGTAAAGAATTCATCGTTTGAAGCAAGTCTTTTGACAGAGTTTCTCTCCTGGTTTATATTTATATGTGTGCTCCTGCCTTTATTTGTATTTTTGTCAACAGTTCCATTTTCACTCAGTGTGGTATTTTACCACCACATGCCCAATTATTTTTCCTTATTCCTGTCTGTCCTCAAAGGAAGAACAGAGAACATGGAAGGGCATAGTAAGAAAGTTTGACTAGTTTGAGCAGAACTGTCAGAGGTGTTCAAACCAGAGTGACTCCACCTTGAATAGGGCTAGGTAAAATGAGGCTGGAATCTGCTGGGCTGTCTTGCCAGGGAGTTAGTCATTCTTAGTCATAGGATGAGATAGGAGATTGGTAGGACTGGTATCACAAGATATAGATCATAAAGATTCTGTTGACAAAACAGGATGCAGTAAAGAAGCTGACTTAAACCTACCAAAGCCAAGATGGTGACGAAAGTGACCTCTAGTCGTCCTCACTGCTCATTATACGCCAATTATAATTCATTAGAATGCTAAAAGACACTGCCAGTGAGCACTATGACAGTTTACAAATCCCATGACAACATCAGGAATTTACCCTATATAGTCTAAAAGCGGGAGAGACTCTCAGTTCCAGGAATTTCCCACCCCTTTCCTGGAAAACTCATAAATAATCCAAGTTTTGTTTAGCATATAATTAGAAGTAACCATAAGTATACTCAGTTGAGCAGGCCATGTGGCCTCTCTGCCTGTGGAGTAGACATTTTTTTGTTTCTTTACTTCTCTAGTAAACTTCATTTCACTTTACTCTATGGACTTGTCCCGAATTCTTTCTTTCACGAGGTCCAAGAACCCTCTCTTGGGGTCTGAATTGGGATCCCTTTTTGGTAACAGGACTAGTTTGACCAGTTTGTACCCTTTAAGATTGCTACAACACTTTAGCCAAGGCTACTTGTGGGCCAACACTCACATCCTCAAAATTAAGTGTCTAAATGTTCCCACAGTGGTCTAACCTTGGCTGCAATTAACTGCAGGTGCAAACATTAGCTGCACCTGCAGCTAATAGAAGGACTAAGCCACCCAAAACAAGCTGCCTAGGGAGAGTCTTAGGCTATATCCTTAAAGCTCCACAATTATTTGAAGCTGACTGCTTTTAAATTAAATACACTCTTTAACACTAACTTAGCTTATCCTTTTTTGTTTTATTTGATGTTAGAGTGTATCATTTCTACACACTGGAATAGAGTGAACCTAGACAGGTACATTTTTTGTAAACTTGAATGAAATTTTTGTTAAATATTTCCTGAAAAGAACAGATGCCACTCTGGTTGTAAATCTCAAAGCCTCTCATTATCTCTTGGATAGAAAGCCTCATTTATACAAAGGAGGGGTAAAGAAATAAGGAAAGGGTTTTTTCTTATGGCAAGCAGCCATGATTTGGGGACCAGTTATCTCAGTCAGGTACCTCTTCCTTGTTGCTATGTAGTTACATAAAGTTTCGCAAGTGAAAACAAGGAATCATATAGGTATCTAGCTAACAACTACAGTGTTTTCCCCATATGTTTATTTTTCAGAGCCCAATCATATTTTCTAATTTATAATTAATACTTTTAGTACTTAGCACAGTGATTTGCACATATTACATACTTAACAAGCACCATTTCAAAAAATGAAATGGAAGATATTGAAGTGACATGGTCACTTGTGAAAGACTGTGGGTCATTTATATAGCTGTAACAAAGGATTTTACTTTTTTCTCATTTATCTCACCCTCCCCACTCCCACTCTTAGTTTAACTTGCATGGAAAAGGACTGATCTGCAATTTCCATCTCTCTCTGTCATGCATTTCTCCTAGGAGTAGTAGAATACCTGGGTTGGGTTGGAGTTGATATTGACATGGTGGCCTTTCTGATGAGTTTAGCTGGTCAGTGCCGTCATATGGCACTATTTTGAAAGGGTGTAGCATGGAGTCAAAGGGACAGACACAGTGATCCCTCAACTGCTGGGCTATGGGAGAGGTGTCTGTGCAGAGTGGGAGATCAAGACATGGCGTAATTATTAGCTGGCACTGGCTTTTCTGCTCATGGATCTATCTCATTACCACTGAAGCTTGTATCAACAGGCTTGGAAAGGATCAAGACATGGATATTTCCCAATTGTTTGACTTTTGACCTTCCAGGATGACCTGCGTTTCACTAGAAGGCCGCAGGCTAACAGGTCACAGCACAGCATGGATAGGGCAATACAAGTTAAAACCTAGTTGGGGTCTTACAGACTCTTAGTGGATCACAAAGTAATGAATAAGGAAACTTGATACAGACCCTGAGGTTAGAGGTCGACAGTCAGGATTCTCACTTACAACTTTATTAGGTAATCATCTATTAAAGCCTTTATTAAGTAGACACCCATTATTCCTACAACTCATAGTGACTAGAGAAAGAATAGTCTTTGACTTTGGAACTGTTGCCATTGATGGTTTCAACAGGACTGTCACAATATTCAAGAGGAGTAACACGGACTTTTTTTTTTTTTTTACGGTTCCCAAATCTCTGAAAAGCATGTAAGTAATTGTGATTACTTTTAAGTCTTCTTGAGAAAATGAATATCTTTAAAAATATAATGTCAAGTTAGAATAACAACATGGACATAGCTAATGCCATATTTTTGATAAGAATTCTCTTTGTTCATTTATTTCAAGGAGAAAATCAGTATCCTTTTTATGGTGAGTGTCTTGGCTCTCCTTGAAAAATCACATTACTACGTAACAGAAAACTTTATAGTATTAATAGACATTCCCAAGAAATTCAGTGCCTTCACAGACGCATTATTGTGCATTCTGTGCATACATTTCAAAATCTGACCAGCTTAGCCTAAGAAGAACTCAGATGTTAAAATGTCTTATTCCTACAAATTTTATGAGCTCTGGGTTCCAATTCTAGCTTGCTATGATTGGATGAGTAATTTTATTAAAAGGACTTTTTATGCTTATTGATAGAAGAACCTCTAAGGAATTTCGCTTCTATATCTATGAGTTGCACGTTCATAGATCGACCGTTCCTAAACGGCTGACTGGAGTTGTTTAAACCATTTATGTCCTATTGTGGTCTATTTACACATACTTTTCTCAGTTTGAAGATACATTTAGAAACTAGAGATGATCATTATTAGTATCTGAACAATGATTAAAATTGCTTTCTTTCTCCAGTGATAGATTGGCAGCTCATATAGTTTGGGATTATTTGCTTATATAAAGACTTTAGGCTGGGTACGGGGGCTTACACTTGTAATCCCAGCATTTTGGGAAGCCAAAATGGGAGGATCACTTGAGCGCAGGAGTTTCAGACCAGCTTGGCCAATGTAGTAAGATCCTGGCATGGTGTTGCACCCTTGTAGTCCCAGCTACTCAGAAGACTGAGGTGAGAGGCTTGCTTCAGCCTGGAATGCGGAGGCTGCAGTGAGCTGTGATTGCACCACTGCACTCCAGCCTGGGTGGCAGAGTGGGATCCTGTCTCAAAAAAAAAAAAAAAAAAAAAGTTTAAAAAGTTTAATATAGCTGTGACATCTTCAGTTATGCTAGCTTTCTTTTAGTAATATTATCCTCATGTCATACTTCAGAAAAAAATATGATATTTAAAACAAGGTTATACTTTTCAACTGGCTATTGTGTGCCCATATTTCAAATTTTAGCTCTAGCAGATGTAGTGGCCACTGTGATATGCTGCCCATATTCCTTCCCCCTTCAGGTACAAGACACTCATTCCTTCAGTTGCTGAGAATGTTGACTGCTGAGGGCTCATAGCTGAGTCCCTCCCCAGCAGGCACTCTCTGCCAAAGGGAGCTGCCTTCCCCAAGATTACACCCTCTCCCTAGGGGCAGCACACATTTAGTGAGTGGGTGATGCATGGGTAAAATGGTATGACTCCCTTGGCTTAGTATGGGACAAATTGAAAGGCCTAACCAGTTCTAGAGTTACTCAGAAGATTGGCTGAGATCTTGGCTACAAGTGCTTTTCTACACAACTTCCCCCTCTATTAAAATTCTGCTTCCTTCAGTTGCTTGGCAGTTCTGAGAGTACTCCCTAATAAAATACTGGCATTTCAATGATGAATTCAGAAGCTCTTTTCAAGGAACTCAGAAAAGCATAGGAATGTAAAGTCCAAGAGAGTACACTAGAAATAAGATGCTTCCTGAAACTTTCTTTTTTTTGCAAACACTACTCTTTCACTCTCTCTCTCTCTCCTCTCTCTCTCTCTCTCTCTCTCCCTCTGTGTGTGTGTGTGTGTGTGTGTGTGTTTGTTTGTTTTAAAGTCTGTACTTTAGATTCTGCAGATGGACTACTTTAGTAGAACTTCTGTCAATATATTCCTAATCTTTTAGTGCAAGGCCAAGCACCAAATACTAATTCTACTAGGCTATTGCTAGGCCATGAGATTATCACCCAGAACAGACTGGGAAACAGCATGTGTTGAGAGTTGAGGAGTTAATGGGAAGACCATCTTAGTGAGCATACCCTACACCATCTGCAAGACTTCATGTCTCAGAATACAAGTGACCGGGTGACTACACTCTCTAAACACAAAAGGAAATGTTTCAAAAGTCAGGCACCAAGAATGATTTATTTTGCACTTAGTAAATCCCTTACAAAGCAGCTAGATATATGGATTGATCTCCTGGAAGGTTTGCCCCTCTGTCATGCATACACGAATATATGACCCTGGGGGATTCTTCCATTTCCTGGGAAGATAGATGGTATAGGCTATAATCAAAGCTTAGCATTTACATGGTCTTGGGAGATAATTTGGGATCTTCTGTATGGCAGCTTCAGGGATGTTATAAAGAGGTTATGAGGCAGAAATATGAAAAAGAGGTAGACAGAGGACAGGGAGCGCAATATGAGGGAATCATGTTCTAGTTTTATTCCACATAGACTCTCTGATTACATCATTCATTCATTCTTCCATCCGTCCATCCATCCATCCATCCATCCATCTGTCCGTCCATCCAGTTATTCAGTATATGCTTGGCTGGGCTAGAAATATTGGATGTTCAGACTGGCACTCATTTATAGGAGCAGGTGCTGAAAGTGCTTAGTTTCAAAATCTGACTGGCTCAACTTAACAAAAGACACGATGTCTGAGTGTCTTATTCCTACAAACTTCTATCATGCCTCAATAAGATATTGAAATGATGGAGATAAAATATTCATTTTGTGACAACTTGTGATGCCCTGGCAAGCTATTTCACAGGGGATACTTGACTTAGAGTGGGCACTTAGTCAAGCAATATGGCACAGCAAACAAGAGAGCTCAAGGATAGTAGTTTTCTAGATTCTGAACTGTGGGAGACTTCCAGATTCAAGTATTGCTTGGGAATTTCCCACCTGTGAACAACTAAATTGGTGTTCAAATGAAACAGGTATTACATTTACCCCAAATTAGGAGACATTGTGACTTATTTTGTTACATGACCTTCACTGTCCTTTCATTGTCATCCTTGAGATTCATTTCCACAGTGGTAGTGGTGGTAGGAGAAATTCTAGAAGACCAAGAAACTTTGTCATTGATTGTATCCAATGTCTGCACTGTTTTTAACAATGTGCAGCGTGGTGAACAAACAAATTAGATAAGGTTCCTCTCTCAAGTGGATATGACATGCTACTTATTAAGAAAATTAGGTGGAATAAGACCGCAAGCCAGTGTATAACTATATACCCATTGTTCTGTAGAGTTTGTGTTAGATTTTGTGTGGGCAGGAATGTTTTGATTACCTAAGGTAGTGTTTAGTAGTGTCAGGGTATTGTATTTTTGTCAGGGTAATGTAGTAGCTTTATGTTACCTGTGAGATGCATGACTGATGTTTATATTTCTGTATTCTAATTA
The DNA here is from genome assembly GCF_003255815.1 of Theropithecus gelada. NCBI lineage: Eukaryota > Metazoa > Chordata > Mammalia > Primates > Cercopithecidae > Theropithecus > Theropithecus gelada. The sequence continues at coordinate 94,637,890 of NC_037676.1, forward strand.
TAGAAAGAATGATGTATATGGACTTCTTAAAGTTTGAAGTTCAAAAGAGTAGTATATGCTCAATTTTCTTTTCTTTTCTTTTTTTTTTTTGAGACAGAGTCTTGCTCAGTCACCCAGGCTGGAGTGCAGTGGCATGATCTTGGCTCACTGCAAGCTCCACCTCCCAGGTTCACTCCATTCTCCTGCCTCAGCCTCCCAAGTAGCTAGGACTATAGGCTCCCGCCATGACATCCAGCTAATTTTTTTTTTTTTTTTTGTATTTTTAGTAGAGATGTGGTTTCACCATGTTAGTCAGGATGGTCTCGATCTCCTGACCTCGTGATCCACTGGCCTCAGTCTCCTAAAGTGCAGGGGTTACAGGCATAAGCCACTGCACCTGGCCAGTATATGCTCAATTTCAAACCAGAGACTTGGAGGAGCAAAGGTCAAGAAATTATCTTTTTCTATGTGGTAGGTGTCTTAGCCCTTTGTGTATCATGAACATCAGGTAGGAAGTCACCTGAAGACTATAGGGACATGGACTACAGGCCACAGCTACTTTAATTGTCAACAAATACTCTTGGGAATAGATTCCTTGGTATATTGTGGAAGAAGGAGCATTTCTGTTGGCATTTTAGGAACTGCCAACAAACCATATTTCTACAAGAAGCCTAGTTTCTACCAGTTAACTTTAACTGGAGGAGTCATCAACACCTGAGAAATTTATCAAATGACTTGGCCTTGCAGAATTCTGCAAGCTCCTTAACAGGCAAGGGTATTTCATTGGGCAAGGCAAGTTCCATTTTTGGAAATTGCCCTTGGATTGGAGAGAGGTAATTGGAGTTTAAATGCCTACAGTAATTTTCCAAGACAAAGGTGCTATTTTCGATAGCACTATGGAACTGTACAAAACTATACAAACAACATTATGACTCTGGCACTTTAGGCACCAATATTTTAAATATATTTACATTTCCTCTTATACAAGAGTTAATTTATTCTATTCACCATCTGCCTATCACTTATACCTGCACTTTAGGAGACTTGTATAAAGTGGTGTATAGGTTTATAAAGCCTTATTAAAATATTGTATATTATTGATTTTAGAATATAATCTCTGGGGAACCTTGGTTTATAAGCTTTTGACTTACATGAGACAGTGCATGCTACTTAAGCAGTCAATTTGTATTCTTTGAAGAGGATGATTTTTGACTTTGATGGCCTGACATATAAACAGGAAGAGGTATTATTATTAATCCTTTCCCCATAAGGATTCTTTTCTCTGATTGCATTCAATAATGTTCCATGAAATTAACCCTAGTGCTCTGTGGAGAAAACTGAAAGAAGTAGACTGGTAAGATCATATGATATGAAGCTAATCACTGATCTTCTTTGGTAACCAGTTAGACTCAAAAGAGATGATATCATAAGAAATGAAAAGACATCTGGTAACTGGAAATCTAACATTAGCCACTCTTTAGGAGAGTGACTCAATTTAACTGATAAACCAAGGAGTCAGCTTGCATTTATACACTTAGCTTTTTCTTTGGATCAATGTTACTTTTAGGAAGCGAATGACAGCTAGCACACATAAAAATCCTAAGAAAAACCTAAATAATCATCATGCAAAGATGTGTGATATTTTTATATTTTAATTCAGTTCTTTAGATTTTAAATGTTTTTAGAAACTACTCAAAGAATGATCAATAAAGGGATACCTTAAAAGGAATACTAAATTGAATTGGGAACCAAATAGGCATTTTTTTGAGAGACACTTACAAAATCTCAGTTATTATTGGAATTTTATTTTCCCTAAGGTAACTCCTTAAGTTAGTTAGTTTGTTTGTTTGTTTGTTTATTTATTTTGAGACTGGATCTTGCTCTGTTGCCCAGGCTGGAGTGCAGTGGTGCAATCACGGCTCATTGCAGCCTCAACTTCCTGGGTTCAAGTGATCCTCCCATCTCAGCTTTTGTATTAGACTGTTTTCATGCTGCTGATAAAGACATACCTGAGACACGGAAGAAACTGAGGTTTACTTGGAGTTACAGTTCCACATGGCTGGGGAGGCCTCAGAATCATGGCAGGAAGCAAAATGCACTTCTTATATGGCGGCAGCAAGAGAAAATGAGGAAGATGCAAAAGTGGAAACTCCTGATAAAATCATCAGATCTCGTGAGACTTATTCACTACCGTGAGAACAGTATGGGAGAAACCACCCGCATGATTCAAATTATCCCCTCCAGGTCCCTCCCACAACATGTGGAAATTATGGCAATTTTGGGAGTACAATTCAAGATGAGATTTGTGTGGGGACACAGCCAAACTATATCATTCCACCCCCGGCCCTCCAAATCTCATGTCTTCACATTTCAAAACCAATCATGCCTTCCCAATAGTCCCCCAAAGTCTTAACTCATTTCAGCATTAACCCAAAAGTCCACAGTCCAAAGTCTCATCTGAGACAAGGCAAGTCTCTCCCACCTACGAGTCTGTAAAATCAAAAGCAAGCTAGTTACACTCTAGATACAATGGGAGTACACGTATTGGGTAAATGCAGCCATTCCAAATGGGATAAATTGGCCAAAACAAAGGGGTTACAGGGCCCATGCAAGTCTGAAATCCAGTGGGGCAGTCAAATTTTAAAGCCCCAAAATGATCTCCTTTGACTCCAGGTCTCACATCCAGGTCACGCTGATGTAAAAGGAGGGTTCCCGTGGTTTTGGGGACTCTCGGTGGCTTTGCAGGGTACAGCCTCCCTCCCAGCTGATTTTACAGGCTGGCATTGAGTGTCTGTGGTTTTTCCAGGTGAACAGTGCAAGCTTCTGGTGGATCTGCCATTCTGGGGTCTGGAGGATGGTGGCCCTCTTCTCACAACTCCACTAGGCAGTGCCCCAGTAGGGACTCTGTGTGGGGGCTCTGACCCCACATTTCCCTTCTGCACTGCCCTAGCAGAGGTTCTCCATGAACTTTCCACTCCTGCAGCAAACTTCTGCCTGGGCATCCAGGCGTTTCCATACATCTTCTGAAATCTAGATGGAGGTTCTCAAACAATTTTTGACTTCTGTGTACTCACAGACTCAACATCACATGGAAGCTGCCAAGGCTTGGGGCTTCCACCCTCTGAAGCCATGTCCTGAGCTCTATATTGGCCCCTTTCAGCCATGGCTGGAGTGGCTGGCACACAGGTACCAAGTCCCTAGGCTGCACACAGATGGGAATGACCCTGGGCCCAGCCCATGAAACCATTTTCTCCTAGGCCTCTGGGCCTGTGATGGGAGGGACTGCTGTGAAGCCCTCTGAAATGCCCTGGAGACATTTTCCTCATTGTCTTGGGGGTTAACATTCGGCTCCTCATTACTTACATAAATTTCTGCAGCTGGTTTGATTTTTCTCCTCAGAAAATGGGTTCTTCTTTTCTACCCCATTGTCAGGCTGCAAGGTTTACAAACTTTTATACTCTGCTTCCCTTTTGAAACTGAATGCCTTTAACAGCACCCAAGTCACCTCTTGAATGTTTTGCTGCTTAGAAATTTCTTCTGCCAGCTAACCTAAATCATCTCTTTCAAGTTCAAAGTTCTACAAATCTCTAGGGCAAGGGAAAAATGCTGCCAGTCTCTTTGCTAAAACATAACAAGAGTCACATTTGTTCCAGTTCCCAATAAGTTCCTCATTTCCATCTGAGACCACTTCAGCCTGGACCTTATTGTCCATATCACTATCAGGCTTTTGGTCGAAGCCATTCAACAAGTCTCCAGGAAGTTCCAAACTTTCCCACATTCTCCTGTCTTCTTCTGAGCCCTCCAAACTGTTCCAACCTCTGACTGTTACCCGGTCCAAAGTCACTTCCACAGTTTCGGGTATCTTTACAGCAATGTCCCACGCTACTGGTACCAATTTACTGTATTAGTTCGTTTTCATGCTACTGATAAAGACATATCCAAGACTGGGAAGAAAAAGAGGTTTAATTGGATTTACAGTTCCACATGGCTGGGGAGGCCACAGAAGCATGGTGGGAGAAAAAATACACTTCTTACATGGCAGTGGCAAGAGAAAATGAGGAAGGTGCAAAAGTGGAAACTCCTGATAATACCATCAGATCTCATAAAATGTATTCATTACCATGAGAACAGTGTGGGAGAAACTGCCCCCATTATTCAAATTATCTCCCACTAGTCCCTTCAACAGTACATGGGAATTATGGGAATACAATTCAAGATGAGATTTGGGTGGGGACACAGCCAAACCATATCAGCTTCCTAAGTAGCTGGGACTACAGGTGTGCACCACAATGGCCAACTAATTTTTAAATATTTTTTGTAGAGACAGGGTCTTGCTATGCTGCCCAGGCTGGTCTTAAACTCCTGGAATCAAGAGATCCTCCTGTTTTGGCCTCCCAAAGTGCTGGGATTACAGGCATGAGCCACCATACCCCACCTACCCTTGAGTTTTTAAAGTGTATGAGTATGATTTAGATGAATTTACTTGCCTGAATCAGGATTCTCGGCCAAGACATCAGTGAAAACAAAATTACCTCTCTTGTTTGGCCAGAAGGCAACTTTTGCCACTTATTCCATTGGCTGAGAATGCTGAGCCAGATAACATTGCTCTTGAACACTACAGATTCTGTGTTTATGTTCAGTATGTATCAGACCTGAACTACATAAATATTTATGCCACTTAGTAGGGCATGCTTACCTAACTTACCTAAATATTTTAGCTAAATAGTGACCCAAATGTCAGTTTTGGCAGATGGTATAATTCGATGATTAAGAGCATGAACTTTAGATCAGACACACTTAGACCTGAATCATAGCTCTACCCCTTACCAATTGGTTGACTAAGGAGAAAGTATTTGACATCTACCTAATAACTATACTTCTATCAGAGTTGTCAGTGGAATTGACTGAGATGTCTACATATAGACTGACATAGTAGTTGGCACACACAAAAAATTATCTACTGAATACACTTGGTTTGAATAATTTTTGTGCAAAAATAGGATGGGCACAGTGGCTCATGCCTGTAATCCCAGCAAATTGGGTGGCTGAGGTGGGTGGATCTCTAAGGCCAGGAGTTTGAGACCAGCCTGGGCAATATAGCGAGGCCCATCTCTACCAAAAATAAATAAATAAAATAAAAATAAAAGAAAGAGATCCTGGTTTGGGTGGTGGCTTACGCTTATAATCCCAGCACTTTGGGAGGCCAAGGTGGGAGGGTCAGCCGAGCCCAGGAGTTCGAGACCAGCCTGTGCAACATGGAGAAACCCCATATCTACAAAAATACAAAAATCAACTGGGCATGGTGGCATGCATCTGGGGTCCCAGCTACCAGCTACTCGGAGGGCTGATATGGGAGGATTGCTTGAGCCTGGTGAGGTGGAGGCTGTAGTGAGCTATGCTTGCTCCACTTCACTCCAGCCTGGGAGATAGAGTAAGACTCTGTCTCAAAAAAAAAAAAAAAAAAAAAAAGGATCTTTTCCAGTTGCACATCATAAGGACCACAAACTTACTCTGATTATATTTTTTTGAGACATAGTTTTACTCTTGTTGCACGGCCTGGAGTGCAATGGCACGATCGCGGATCACTACAACCTCTGCCTCCCAGGTTCAAGCAATTCTCCTGCCTCAGCCTCCCAAGTAGCTGGGATTATAGACGTGGGCCACCACGCCCAGCTAATTTTTTTTGTATTTTTATTCGAGACAGGCTTCACCATGTTGACCAGGCTGGTTTCGGACTCCTGACCTCAGGTGATTTGACCACCTTGGCCTCCCAAAGTGGTGGGATTACAGGCGTGAGCCACCTTTTTTGTTGTTGTTGGATAATGGAATGAAATTTAAATTTATTTTAGTTATTATCTGTTAATTTAAGAATAAATGTATTTAGATGATACACATATTATTACAAAGTAGCTATTACAGTATGTATCTGTTGATAAAGTTCTGAGTCCGAAGTTGCTTTTATTTTAGTTTGAATGTGTTTATTTCTCTGTAAACCTAGTTCTATTTCTCCCATTTGCATTTCCAGCTTTGCTTCTCACTGCAGGTTTACCCCTGACTGATTGCTTCCTGGTGTCAGTGCTGATCTTCTAACTGCATGGAGGTCTCAGACTTACTGCTCTAAGTTTAGACTTCAAGAGATAGATCGATCTCTCTGTCAACCACTTGGAGCTCACCAACTGATTTCTCTTTCTATTTGCTTTAGCAAAAGTCTTGGTGTTCCAAGAAAGAATGATGTATACTATAATCTATTAAGTTTTCTCTTTTATTTTTTTTATTTGTCTTTTCAGTATTTGTTGAATTACTACTATGTTCTAGATACTGTTTTAAGTTTTGGGGAGGTAATGGTAAACCTAATGGAATCTTTCAAATTAGAGACAAACAGATAATGAGAATATAAATGAATAAAAACAGAGAATGTAAGTAATTTTCTTTCTCTAATGTTGGAGTTTCTCTAATTTTCTTTCTCTAATGTTCAGAAAGGTTTTCTGAATAATCTCAAAGATAAGACCTGCAGGATGAGTTAGTCTGACTCAGGGATATAGAGAGGTGTGGAAAAGAGTATTCCAGATAGAGATCAGGGAGCAAAGAGAGGTCGGTTTGCTCTAGGAATCACAAGTAGAAGAGACTGGAGTGTAGTATGCAAGGGTGGGGCATGTAACCAGGAGCTACACTGTGGTCTTCTGTGCAAATAATTTCATAACAGACCCTTCATGAGTGATTCTACAACAAGATCTGACTCCCTGGAAGTAAAAGTCTATCTCCTTGCTCTTTGATGCCCTATCTTGACTGCTTAGTCACATGATGGTGCTGTTTTTTGAGACAACATGCCTTCTTTTGTCATGCATTTAGTGCCCATAAGGCAGATTCCACAAGCCTCATTGCAGCCCATGGAGGCCTGGATCAACTACACATTTCTGTTTCTGTCACAAGGATCTCTGCAGTGGGCTTGGCACTGTCTACCCCAGAGCGACTGTCTTCTTGCCCAAACTGGTGGGAAATAGACACCAAAAGCATTTGCTAAAATGGTATCTGTTGATCATAATACAATTGCCTATCTGCATGGATGCACACATGAGAGACAAGAACCAAGCGATGCACTGGCTCAGTGCCCTGAGCTTTGGTAGATGAACTTCAGCTGCTGCCAGAAGATTTTTCGCCTGTTTTGCACCCCGTTTGTGGTAGGGGCTGACATAATTATAGAAGTAATTACATTCTCAGGTCTTTCTCCAGCTTTGATTTAATATTTAGGGCAAAATGAACTCTTGCCAATGTTCTCTTTCTAAAAGGCAAATCCTAGAGTTGTGATTATGAGAATGATCCCCAATTCTACCAGTTTCAGCATCCAATCTATGAAAAATCAGGCGCGCACTTCCTTCCTTCTCTCTCTCTCTTTCTTTCTCTCTCTCTGTCTCTCTCTTTCTTTTTTCTTTCTCTCTGTCCCTTCCTTTCTTTTCTCTTCTTTTTTCTTTTCTTTTCTTTTCTTTTCTTTTCTTTTTGACAGGATCTCCCTCTGTTGCCCAGGCTAGAGTGTGCAGTGGCACCATCACAGTTTTCTGCAGCCTTGAACTCTGGGGCTCAGGTGATCCTCTTGCCTCAGCCTCCTGAGTAGCTAGGACCACAGGCACACACCGTGATGCCCAGCTAATTTTTTTGGTAGATATATATATATATATATATATATATATATATATTTATATATTTGGGGTGTGTGTGTGTGTGTGTGTGTGTGTGTGTGTATATATATATATTTGCAGAAATGGGGTTTCACCATGCTATCTAGCCTGGCCTTAAACTCCTGAACTCAAGTGATCTGCCCACCTTAGCTTCCCAAAGTGCTGAAATTACAGGTGTGAGCCACTGTGCTCAGTCAAAAATGGGGCATTTTCCACATAGAAAACATTTTTGCAGTATTTTCCAAGTTAAAACAATAGGTATGAGGGTACTTGTAAAAAAATACTAGCTAAAATGTCTTAAAACAAAGGTGACTTTTTTTATCGGCAGTTGGTGTAGCCCAGATCTAACCTAGTATAATGCAATGTAAAATTTCCTAATTAAATTATAATTTCTCTAGTAGTTGGAAAATGAATTGGGCAGCAATGACTGTGAAACGATGAAAAAGCAGAGAGAAAATAAAGAGAGACTGGAGAAGTTTTCCAGTTGATCCACAAGGGTCTCCAGCCACTGTCAGTCTAGACTGAAGGAGGAAAATGGTAACCATCATTTCAGCTGCATTTTCTGTTTGTTCTATGAAACTCTGTGTCTGATGCTTCCTGCAGAATCATTTTATAGGCACTTTAGTCTCTGGCTCAAGATAATGACTACAGAAATTGTTCAAACGGGATGGGGTAATATGTGAGAGAAAGTTTTGTACATTTTTAAATGCTCTACGAATGTATGTGGTATATGTTTTCCCCAGCATCTGTATGAGGAGACATCAGGAAGCAGTGTAGTGAAGTGACTGAAAGTGTGGGTTTTGGGTCTCAGCTTCTCCAGCTCCACAGCTGACTGTGTTGTACTGGGCAAGTCATTCGAGTTTCACAGTGCTTGCTTTCCCTCTGAAAAATGGAAAGAAAAACAGACCTTAGCACTTGGGAACTGTAAGTAGTTGGGACTGATGTATTGAATGAGAGGGGAGGAGCAATGAGAGATGAGGTATGGTTTAATTTTCAGCTCCGATCAGCCTCTCTAAACATTGGTTTCCTTAGAGTGTTGGCAGAATTCAGTGAGACAGTATAAATATGACACTTAGCACAGGGACTAGCACTTAGTAAGTATAGATGTTTGCTATAATAATGATATTAGTTACTCAGACTCACTGGAGGACCAAACCCCTTCCCATGTTTGTTACCTTTGGGTCAGGGACACATAAGATTTAAAAAGTAAGTTTGACAAGGTTGTCTTCACATACACACACAAAATCCCTGTTAAATGTAAATAATAAAATGTAGTCAGTCTGGGTTACAAAGCCAGAAAAGGGCTTTCCTCTGCTTCATTCAGCAGAGTGAGAAGGTCTAGTTCACCTCAGTTTGCTTGGGGGCCAGCCTCATCTTCAGTTAGTGGTGATGGTGCCTTCACCTGGTACGTTTTCATGATCTCAGTGACTTTAGCAGGTAGTGGTGGCAGCATGCTGACGGGTAGGCACAATGACATGAGACAGCCTCAATGTCTTTTGAAGCCGGCCATGGCCTAAGCAACTTTAAGTAGCAGTGCCTTTAGCTGGGTGCATGGTCTGAATGTTTGTGTCCCTCCAAAATTCATATATTGAAACCTAACTTTCAAAGTGTTGGTATTAAGTGGTGGGTCCTTTGGGAAGTGATTAGGTTGTGAGAGCTTCACCCTCATGAATTAAATTGTTCACCATGTTAGGACACATAGAAGGTGCTGTGAGGAATGAGCCCTCAATAGACACCAAGTCTGCTGGTGCTTTGATCTTGGACTTCCCAACCTGCAGAACTGTGAGCAGTACATTCTATTGTTTATAAGTGACCCCGTCTAAGGCATTTTGTTATAGCAACCCAAATGGAGTCAGACACTTGGAGAACAGTATGAGAAGCACTTTGGAATGGACATCAGTCCTTCATGCCTGGAATTGAAAGCGGTGGCAGTGGGGAGCCAAGGCACCATCATGAGCCTTCAGTATTGGGTGTGGACTTACAAGCCCTTATTGGAATGCATTTGCTTTCCTCATAGTCAATTATTTTATTCTAAGACCAATTGAAATGGGATGAAGAGTAAGAAGATAATTACAGCTTCCGGAGAAATCTTTACCTTCTCCTGCCTCCTTTTCTCAGTACTTCTTGACAGAGATTTAGGGAGGTAGAAAGGGGAAGAGTTCCTCATCATTTCCCCAGCTGTGCAGGTTTTAACTTTGGTGAAAGCCCTTTGGTGACATCTGTGATGTCATTGTGGCCCAAGTAACTCTCTGGGTGCCCAGGCAGAGAAGTGGACAGACAGGAGGAGCACTTGTTTATTCACTTGACAAATATTTATTCAGTACCTACTATATGCTGGGTCTGGTTCTGGGTGCCAGGGATGTGGCCGTATATGGAAATACAAAGATCCCTGTACCCCGAAACTTACATTTTACAGGAAGAGATGAACTATGAACAAAGAAAAAACTAGGTAAGATAGTTGATACAGCTGATGGTATTAAGTGCTGTTGAGAAAAATAAAGCAAGTAAGGTGGTGGGGAATGGGGAGTGCTACTCTTCATAGAACTCCAAGACCGAAGTGTGTGGCGTGCTTGTTCTATGTCCACTTTTTTGGGGCATAGTTTTGATGAGAGAAGCAAAGGACTGCAGTTGGTGCTGCTGGTCCTGGTAGCCGGATCGTCCACTCAGTGTGGCAATTCTGTATTCCACATCTGAGATGGAGACCAAGCCTCCTTCCTAGATTCTGTCCTTGTAGTATGTGTAATATGTTTCTTATTCAGTATTAGAGATAATATTCCTCTGGTTCCTGTCCTAACATCTTTATCTGATGTCTCCCAGCCTATGCCACCTTCTTAAATGGTTTTGGAGACAAGCACACATGTACAATGTGAGTAAAAGAAAGCTTTTTCCTCTATAATTGTATTACATAATAACTAACCGACAAAGCTTAATTTCTATTATTTGAGACAATAGGAACTGAGTCATTGCAAATAATGAAATCAACCTCAAATCTGTTTAGCACAATATTTCAATGTCTCTTCCTACCCAGCTTTTAATGAGAACTGCTAGTAGATACTTTTACTGATACGAATTTTCCTTCCTTTACTTTTCTTTCCTGATCTGTCCATTAGGTACTCATAAGCAGTAAAGTAGCCAAGTTTGGGCTTTTAAATAAAAGAGGAGGTCAAGAAAGGCAGGAATGTTCCACTAAGGAACTCTCAATTTTAAATCATAAAGAGTTAACTGCTCTTTCTAGCTTATGACTGACTCTTTCAGTCATGTGGCTCATTGTATATTGTGCTTTTCTTTAACTGTCTGAATGTTATGAAGCTGATGTAATCTTTGGTACTAATTGCCAGTACTTCAAGAAAAGGTTGTTGATGTAAGAGAATGTCATCTTTTCACTTTTCCTGACTGTACTTCATGCCCCATATTATATACACACATAACCCAGAATAAAAACACACACTGGAAACATTATGAAAAGTTTCCCACTAGAGGAAAGTGACTACGTGTAGGATAAAAAAATACCTACACTCAAAATGGAAATGATTTATGACCAGGCCACACTGGATTTTGGGTGAACCACAAAGGATTTGGTAACCTAAATAATGTCTAGAAAGTGTACACATTTGGGAAATATTATTGAGATTTTTATCATGCCCTTTTATTAGTGGGTTGAATAAATACTTCCTCCACTGAAGAAAACAAAAATTAGAGTTTGTTTAGACGAAATGAGTTCTTCACAAACTGCCTTTGGAAATAAGAAAACATTCATCGTGTTGTCAAAATTCTGTACTTTAATTGCTCAGTTTCAAAACTCATTTCATTTTCTGTGCCAGTTAATTTTTACTTATTCAAAAATAACATTCTTTATATCATTATCTTTTACAAGTTAAGGATTTAGTAGTAAAAGCTTACAGTCTTGGAGATTTTAAAGAAAAGAAAATCGATCTAGTATCTTTTTGGTTTTTATTAACTTAATATGAAATAACAAGGGGTTAAATATCTTTATAATCTTTGTTTTTATAGTATGAAAAATTAAAAGTAATCAATTGTGGTCTGGCAATCCAATTCAAACCCACCTATATTTTCTTTAAAAATGTTCTTTTTTCTTTTTATTATTTTTATTCTACTTTTTAAATTGAGATGGGGTTCTCACTACGCTGTGCAGGCTGGTCTTAAACTTCTGACCTCAAGCAATCTTCCCACCTCAGTCTCCCAAAGTGTTGAGATTACAGGCATGAGCCACTGTGCTAGCAGAAAAATTTCTTAATACATAAAAAAATGTTCACACTGGGGCTTTTCTGAGGGTGGAGTTTGGGAGGAGGGACAGGATCAGGAAAAACAGTTAACGGCTACTGGGCTTAATACCTGGGTAAAGAAATAATCTGTACAATAAACCCCCATGACACAAATTTACCTATGTAACAAGCCTGTACTTGTACCCCTTAACTTAAAATAAAAGTTTAAAAAGTGTAGATTTTTAATGTTTAAAATTTACCTTAATTATATTTTTCCTGTTAATAAAAACCTGACCATCTGTACATGGAGATTAACAATTTTTACTCATATTTAATATCTGTCAGTATAACTATGCTCTTTGTAGGGTTCAATGGATATGAGTTGGATTTGCTAAAGGACTTATTCAACCTCACAGAACAACTGAATGGCAAAGGTAAATAAGTACCATTTAAGTCCAAATCAAAAGAACCCTGGAATGAGTAGGTGTATAGTTTGAAGATCTAGGTTCTAGTAAGCACTCTTCCACCCTTAATCAACTATGTGATCATGGAATTATTTTGAGAATCAAATGAAATGAAATCTATAAAAATGCCAATAAATTGTAAACATTATTTAAGAACAACTTATCCATCATCTTTCCTGTGTTCCAATTCTGGCTCTGATACTAAATTTCTTCAGGAATTTCACAAGCCACTTTACTTTTCTGAACTGTAGATTCATTTGGAAGATGAATTTTGTAACTTTCAAGGTCTTTCTAGGTAAGATCTTTCAAATCACATAATTTTTAGGAGCAAGTCAGAAAACAGAATCTCTCTTTCAAAAAATTCAATAGGAATCAATTATTTGGAGAAGTGAAATATTCAATTGACTTTAAGAATTATCTCCCTGTTAACTAGAATATTCTACCCATTACACCCTTACATGGTTTATAAAGGTAATTAATATAACAGCTCTTTACAGAACATTAAAACACAGTTTTTGTTTTGTTTTCTAGAGTCATAGTATCCAAATTTTTTATCCTGTATCCTGAAGTGTTAAGAAATTTAAGCATACATTCCCAATAATAAATATTGATACATACTATTTATGTAATTATAACCATTTATTTACATGTGTATGTAATTATTTATATTTTGAAACATAATTGATAAACTAGAAAAGAATAGGAGCAGGCATAATGGCTCACACCTGTAATCTTAGCACTTTGGGAGGCCGAGGTGGCAAGATCACTTGAGCTCAAGAGTTCAAGACCAGCCGGAGCAACATAGAGAGATCTTGTCTCTGCTTTAAAAAAAAGTTTTGTTTTTTTTTTTTCCAAATAGACAAGAATACAGTGATGATGAAAGGATAGATAATATCTAGGGTACAACATAAACTTAGGGCACTGTTCCTCATTAGTAATATAAGTTTATGATATATATTAAATAGTTCTATCAATAATTTTGAATACCCAGCTTTTTCCTTGTCATATCTGGTCTGACAGCCATTATCTATACCTTGCTGTGAAGCAGACCATGAGATCACGCCGGGGGTAAAAAGAGTATTAACTCTGTCATTTTCTTGTTTTTGCTTATTCTTGGCAAAATATCAAGTGTGTCAATATCTTGTAGGGTTTTTTTTTTTTTTTGTACTTTTAGGGAAAAGCCACTTGTTCATATATGTAAAGATTTGTTTAGTTAATATTAAATACTGTAATCTGTAAACCACCCTATCTGTGCATGCCAAGGTTGTCCTGTGTTGTAGCATGTTTTAGAAACAGCTACAGGCTCTCCCACACTTCCTGAATAAATCTTGTATAGCAGATGGAACGCTTGGCCTTCTGAGTCAAAAGACTAAAGATGGGTGTCAAGGGAGAGCTCTGGCAATAATCACATGTGGGATACAGTAAAACTTAATAGACTATTGTTTATGGATTAAAAACAAACATAAATAAGAGCCCTCTTGTATTTTATCCAGACCCAAGTGGTTTACATTGTGTGCTCTTTTCAAAATATTCTGTAATAACTTACCCCAATACAGGTTTAGAAAAAATACACATATTATTGTGATAAAATATACACATTTATTACAAGCATATGAAAATACAACATTTGAATTAAAAGGGATGAGATAAAATATACATAGAAAACTGCTTAATGTTTTTTGTTTCTATCATTGCAGGTTGTTTTGTGTACTCTATTCTGGAAAGCACTTTTTTAGGGACTGAAAATCTGTTGCTAGAAATTTATGCTTTGTCATTAAGCAAAGGAGGAGAAATATGAATGATTCAGTAAAAAGGACTGACCACAATAGGTGACCATGTTTAGGATATTCTTCTTTTCCCACCTTTCCAGAATCAGTAGGAGATGTGAACTGGACTCTCCATTCTCTTGGTTCTGCCCTTATCTTCTGAATTCTTTATCATTACTCAGAACCTTATATTTGATTGACAAATGCTCTATCTAAGAGAAACTATTTTATCTTCAAATCTGTCACTTGAGATGGAAAGCAGGCCCCTGAATCTGTGAGCTATGGAATAGGGTCATTCTGTCAGGGTTGGATGGTGACATGCTGAGATATGATGCTCTGTCTCTTGAAGCATAAATTGTGGTTGTAACTTAATAGGTGGTACTTTTGTGCTGCTTCTGAACTTAAATCATACTTCTGGCATAAATAGCATCTGTAGATTCATGTGTCCGTTTAATATAGAGCTTATTTTGTGTTTAGGCTACTAAATGATACACCTATTTCTTTTCTTTCATAAATTTAATTTGTTACAGTAATACCTATATTTGCTAGAAGTGATTATATTAATGTGAAAACTGACAATTATTTTCTTTATTCTGTTGCATAAATAAACTATTGAATACTTATGACTTTGGACAAGCATGGTCAAATGATAATTGCATTCACATTTTTTGGTACCAATTTTCTATTACTCTAATTTGTTCAAACACTTTTGTATGTGTAATAATCTCTCATTAAATCAGGCATTCCTTAAATAGTGTTAATTAGCATGTGTAAAATCTACCTTGAAAACTTGTTTAATTTTACAAATTATACTACTCCATGATAGTATCCCTAGAGCTTCATCAATCTCTGACTTCTAAATAATTTTGAAGTAAAAAGATTTTTAATAAAAAATACTCTAAAATCCTCTTCACAATCATATTTAGCAGGAAAACATTGTGTCACAGACTCTCAAGTATCTCTTGGATGGTTTCACAGGAATAGTTTTATCTATCCCATCTGTATTGTGCCTATTAAATGCCAAGTAGTATGTGAGGCCTGGTTAGTAGGACACAGTCCCATTTTTAAGGAGGAGATACTTCAGCAAGAGATACTAAGGTCCAAGTAAATTTAATGTTGCCAACATAAAAAAGATTCAAGTCAGCTAGGCACGGTGGCTCACACCTGTAATCCTAGCACTTTGGGAGGCCAAGGTGGGTAGATCACCTGAGGTCAGGAGTTTGAGACCAGCCTGACCAACGTGGTGAAAACTCATCTCTGCTAGAAGTACAAAAATTAGTTGGGCATGGTGATGTGTGCCTGTAATCCCAGCTACTCGAGAGGCTGAGGCAGGAGAATCTCTTGAACCCAGGAGGCAGAGGTTGCAGTGAGCTGAGATTGCTCCACTGCACTCCAGTTTGGGTGACAGAGCGAGACTCTGTCCAGAAAAAAAAAAAAGGAAAAAAAAAAAAAAAAAGATTCAAGTCCTCTTTAAATCCAGAGGAGTGGAACCTTGGGACAGAAGTGGAGGAAGATGTTAAAGAGATCTTCATAGAGGATGAAATATTTTAACTTGATTGTAAGGTCAATAGGGCATGCCTGATAGAGAACATTTCGTGAGCTTTACCACGAAGCGCAACAGCCTGTTTGAGAAATTCATTAGTTTAGTGTGGCTAATATATGGGATTCAATGGGGGTAGAGAAAGAACGATAGAAGGGAAGACTGGGCAGACAGTTTAGGGTGGTAGTCTGCATCTGATGGCAGAGTATGTTTGGATGATTTTAAATCATCTACCACAAAGGTAGGAAAGAGAGTTTGTATTGATGGGGAGTAACTGTTAAGAACACTCATTATTAAGACCATTTTTGGACTCAGTAGAAAAACTTGCATCTATAATTGATTAGGAGAAAGAGGACAAAATTGTTGGTGTGATTTTGTAGAAATTAATTTAAGTTTTCCAAGCAAATAATACACATGATCAAGTCTATAATTTGGAGGACAAAACAAACAAAATATCAGTCTCATGTCAGAGAAAAAGATGAATTAAAGGGGAAGGAAATTAAAGGCTAGTTTGAAGGTTATTGTAACAATTCAGATATGCTGTAATATGGCATGAATTAGAGTAGTAACAATTCAGATATGCTATAATATGTATATTATTTAATATAAATAATATATAATATACATAATAAATTATTGTAACAATTCAGATATGCTATAATATGGCATGAATTAGAGTAGTGAAAGAGAAAATGGAAAGGAAGAAGCACTGCAGAAACATTGTAAGGATCCAATGAACATTTGATGGCTGATTGGATTTGGAGGGCGAAAGAGAAAGAGAAGTCCAAGACTCTAAACCATTATCTAGTTTGGGGATTTGAGTGACTGGCTGAGTCTGTCATTTACTGCTGTGTAACAAACAACTCCAAAATCCAGAGACTGAAATAACAATCATTTAATAACCTTGTAAATCTGTGGGTCAAGTGGAGCTCTTGTGATGTAGTTTGGGCTTCTCCATGTGATTCTGCTTCAGGCTGGGGCAGCTGAGGAAACTTATCCCATCACTGCAGATCTCTGGCGTGGCTGGGGCAATTCCTCTCTCTGTCTCACATCCTCCTCATACCAGTGTGTAAGGCTAGTCTTATCCTTCTCATGGCAATGGCAGAGCTATACGATTGCAAAAGGAGCAAAAAGAGGCTTTTTAAGTCATAAGATCAGAAATGATATTTTGCCATTTCTTGCCACAGGCTGTTGATTAAGGGGAGTCACGTGGCCAAGCCCAAAGTCAAGGGATAAGAAAGTTCATTCTATCCACAATGAGGTCATGGCTAGAATATGAATGCTAGGAAGGTCAAGAATTGGAGACAACAATGTCATCTTTCACATTGTGGTATCAACATATTTTTAAATTTAAAAATAGTTTTGGAAATAAATCTTTAAGAAGTATAAAATGCTTTAATTTTTAAAACTATATCTGTGGGTACTGATAAATGAGTTTGGAGCCTGGAGGATCAGCCAAAGGATAATTAAACTTAAATATCCTGTTTTAAATGAAGAACTATAGCTCTCTAGGTTGTTTGCACTGGACTGCTTCCAGCAAGCCCCTCTGCAAATTATTCTCAGCCACTAAAATCAGGAGAGGAGGCATGGGAATTTAGTCTGGAGTGAAAAAGCCATCAAGAGGTAATTATCAAGTTCTCCAGTTAAAAATTGTACGCATTTGGTGAAAATAACAGTAAAGCTATGGTTAATTTGGCCAGAGTTGCATATTTGTTCTATTTTAAGGCAAAATCCAAGTATCTTTATTTTTTTAAAAAAATATTCAGAACATCTAGGGTTTCTAAAATAAAATGGGCTGGGCATGGTGGCTCATGTCTGTAATTCCAGCACTTTGGGAGGCCAAGGCAGGTAGACTGTTTGAACCCAGGAGTTGAAGACCAGCCTGGGCAACAGAGCAAAACCCAATCTCTACAAAAAAAAAAAAAAAAAAAAAAAAAACAAAAATTAGCCAGGCATGGCTATGAGCTGATGATCATGAGCTATGATTGCACCACTGCACCCCAGCCTGGGCAACGGAGTGAGATTCTGTCTCTCTCTCTTTCTCCTTCTCTCTCTCTCTATATATATATATTATATATTACATATATAATATACACATTACATATATAATATATATAATGTTTTTCTTTTCCTACTTCTTTGTCATGATCCCTGTTCTTATTTACTCAAATTATCACTATATATCATTACATATGTATATGCGATGATATATATGTAATGATATATAATGATAATTTGAGTAAATAAAAAGCAGGGACAATGACAATAAAGTTCGTATAGTTTATGTTGTATCTCACTGTATTATAAATATACATCTTGAGACTTTCTCTAAGAAGAACCAGAGAAAGTACTGAACTTTAAGAACCTTACATTTGTCAGTGTGTTGCTGAACAATTTACTTTCTACAAGGTTGTTTTTGTGGTTGGTTAATATGCTCTTGAAAGAGTGAGAGATATAAAAAGTACTGTAAGACAGCAAGTTTTTAAAAAGAGATGAGGGCACATAAACATGTACTGCAGGTGAAAATATCATTAAATTATTTAACATTTCATTGTCTATCTATGTATCTATTACCTATTTATCATATTGATAAAGTAGAATACTTAAACAATGCTCAAAATCTGCATGAGGAAAACTATAAAACACAAAAGTAGGTTTCAGATAACAACAACAAAAAACATGTCTATGATTTTGGACTGAAAGAATCATCATCAATAAATGTCATTTCCCTCAAGGTTAATTAATTCAATGCAACTTTTATAAAAACACCATCTTGTTTTTTTTATGGACCCAAACAATTTGATTACAAAATTTATTTGGAGCATAAAAAGCAAGAACAATGAGGAAAATCCTGAAAAATAGGAGCCTATCGGATTAAAATATATTTTAAAGCCTCTATTATCAAAATAGTATATATTGTCTCATACATAGAAACATATAAATTAATATAACTTGTACAATTTAGAAATAGACTTCTCATTACATATGGAAAGTTAATATAAACTACTATCTCAACTCAAGAAAAGATAAAATTGTTATCAATTGTTGTTAAGATATTACATAGTCATACAAGAAAATAAGATTGGATATAATTCTCATACCATAAATTCTGCTAAATTCTATATGGATTAAGAAACGTTGATGTAAACAATTAATTCATATAATTATGAAAGGAAACATGGGGATTTTTTTCTGTAATCTGAGAGTAGGGTAAACTTTCCTAACCATATTTTAAAATCTAAATTCAATAAGAAAAAGATTGATACATATTATTGTTCAAAATCAATGAAACAAAACTTTTGCGTGGCATAGAAAATAAAACATAAGTAATTTATAAAGACAAATGGCAAACTGGAAAAAAATTGAAATTCACTTCACAGTAAGAAAGTTAATATTCCTAATATAATAAAGTCTTCTGAAAAAAGAGGAAAAAATGGAAACTTTTGGAAAAATGGGTCAGAATTAGGAAAAACAGTTCACAGAAGAGAAGTATGAATAATTCTTAACAAGAAGAATGAAAAGATGTTCTCATAATGAGAGAAATACAAATTAAATCTTCACTGAGATCCATTTCTAACCTACCACTTAGAAAAATCCAAAAATTGACAATATTAACTTGCTTGTAAGGCTGTGGGGGGAAAAAGCACTTCATATATTATTGATGGGAATTTGACAACATCTGGAAAACTGCTATATGCATTCATCATCTGAACCAGATATCTTACTTCTAGAAATATGTTCCAAAGATGCAATGACAAAAACATAAAGGATATATACATAAGACTATTATAGCATGATTTGCAATATCAATGGAAATATTCTCAATGTCTATCACAATTGAGACCAGTTGAATGATATATCATATATACACAGTCATGAACCATGCATCTGTTTTAAAAAAAGGATACCTCTATAAACTGTTAGTTAGTGATTTTCAAGATACGTTAAGTTAAAAAAACAAGGCAGAGAAAAGTGTATGTAGTATTCTGCTCTTTATCTTAGAAAACTTGTAAATATATAAATATTAAAAACATTTAAACTTGTAAGGATAAACCATAAAGAGAAGACAGAGATAGAAGTTAGACTTTCCTGAATGTAACTTATTTGGTTGATTTAATATTGGAACTATGTTTTATGTGAATATGACAAAGTTAAATGAAAATGATAACATAAAGGAGTCTTTAAAATTTAAAAGCAAGGTTAAATGAATGGACTAAACTATATGCTGAGCTAGTGGCTTCATCCAAACCTGATACATTGTTTCAAGTAACTTTAAAATTTAGTAATTTGCCTAAACACACTTATCTCTAGTGGGATATGTCCCAAAACTATCCTCAGCAAGAAAAAAGAAAGAAAAAATAAAAAAAGAAAGTTTCAGTAATCTTACAGTTATTATTCTGAAACTACTATGTGTATAAAATATATGACACATACACACGCACATATATGTATATATATAAAACGCCTGACACATAAATCAACTAAGCCATTACAATTTTTTTAAACTAATTTTTTTAACCTCTGCCCACTAAAAAGACCTAGAAACAATTTTTAATGTAAAAACAATGTATATTCTTAGTCCTCAGACTGTGGCCAATATATACAGCTCCCACTTCTAAATAGATTTCTTGAACAAATAGCTGACTCCATGTCTGAATACTGGAAACTATAAGATGAACCTGAAATATCTTGTACCAGAAAACAAGGAAGCTACCAAAGACAACTGGGGGTGTGTCACAAGGCCCCAGGAACCTTGAAAAGATTTGCACTGGACAAAGAAGGGGCAAATTATGATATCTACAAGAATAATAATGGCAACGAAATATTCTTTTCTTATTAAATATAAAACAAAATATTACTACCCTTGAAGAAAATAGCAAACAATCAGATCAAGTCTCTAGGTATATTTGCCAATTAACAGGAAATACAAAGAACAGAGGAATATATTAAATGGCACTACGGGGATACAATCGTTGAATTCTAGAATGAGGAAATCCCCACAGGACAAAAGACCAAGATTTTTCAAAACATAATTTGAAAAAAAAAGAGCAACGTATAGATTAAAAGAGATTTAGGAGTATGTATCATGGCCGGGCTCGGTGGCTCATGCCTGTAGTCCAGGCACTTTGGAAGGCTGATGTAGGAAGATTGCTTGAGCCTAGGAGTTGGAGACTAACCTGGGCAATATGGTGAAACCTTGTCTCTATAAAAAATAGAAAACTGGCCGGGCGCGGTGGCTCAAGCCTGTAATCCCAGCACTTTGGGAGGCCGAGGCGGGCGGATCACGAGGTCAGGAGATCGAGACCATCCTGGCTAACATGGTGAAACCCCGTCTCTACTAAAAATACAAAAAACTAGCCGGGCGTGGTGGCGGGCGCCTGTAGTCCCAGCTACTCGGAGGCTGAGGCAGGAGAATGGCCTGAACCTGGGAGGCGGAGCTTGCAGTGAGCCGAGATCGCGCCACTGCACTCCAGCCTGGGTGACACAGCGCGAGACTCCGTCTCAAAAAAAAAAAAAGAAAACTTAGCCAGGTGTATTAGCTCATGCCTGTGGTCCCAGGTATTCGGGAGACTGAGGTGGGAGGATTGCTTGAGCCAAGGAGGTGGAAGCTGCAGAGAGCCATCATTACGCCATTACACTCCAACCTGGACAGCAACAAAGTGAGACCTTATCTTAAAATAAATAAATAAATAAAAATAAACATTAAAAAAACACAAAAAGGAGTACATATCAAGTGAGTAAAAATTGTGAACTTTGAACTCCAATTAGAACAAAGCAGGTGTTAAAGAAATACCTATGAGGCAAACTTTGAAGAAATTTGAGCATTGCTTGGGTATTTAATGTCAATAAGGAATTAGTGTTAATTTTTAAGGTGTAGATAATGGTATTTTAAGAAAGTTAATAATAAATTCTGAAATATGGACGAACGGCATATCTGAGATTTTCTTCAATGTAGTCAAGTAGGGGAGCAAAATGTAAAGTCACAGTGAAACAAGAGCTGATGATTATTATAGTTGGGGATGGGAACATGAGGATTTACTGAGCTCTTTACTTATGTGTGTTTGAAGTCACTCATAATAAAATGTTAAAAAAGAAAGAAAATGCCACTAAAATGTCCTTCTTCCTCTTGCTACCAGGTCAAATAAAATAATCATCATATTTTACTTTTCCACCCAATATAATCAGTAGACAACAAGGTGACAAAAAAGCTTTACATTCAAACTTACTTAAACGCTATAAAATAGTGAGATGGTTCAAATGACTGTGAAGCTCCAAATAATACTGCCTGGCTCTTGTAGAAGCATCTCGATTGTCTTATATGCACCTGTTTAACATTAGAAGTCAGTGTAATATGATTTACAAGTTCTCAGAGTGTCATTAGGTCTCTGACATGAAGACAAAGGTAATAAGAGGTATTCACCCAGGGAGATGAATAACAATAGAGCTACTAGTTAATTAATTTTTGATTCAGGGAAGCAGCATTACAGCATGGTTAGGAGCAGAGGCCTTGGAGTTAGTCAGACTATTCACTATGAGTCATTCATTCTTTGATATTCACTATGTGAGTGTTGCTATCAGTTTCCTTATCTGAAAATTAGAGCTACCATGTTTATCTAATAGGTTTCTTATGATGATTATAGAACTTATGTCTGGTACACATGAAGCTACTTAATCATTATCATAATTATTATTGGTATTATTGGTTGGTCTGAGAAATTGAAGCAGAATCCCAAGCTCAAAAGAGAAAAGCAGAAGAAAATCTAAAATTCTTTATGGAGGACATGACTTTTGGGTCATTGATAACAAAATACACTGTATTTTGTGCCCTGTTGGAGAAACCCCAAATGTCTTCTCTTCCAAGGAGCTTATACTTCCCAGGTAGGATACCTTGGAACCTGAGCAGATGGCTGTCTGAGGAAGACTTAATTCTTTTATTTTTTATTTATCTATTTTTTTAGAGATGAGGTCTCTCTATGTTGCCAGGCTGGTCTCGAATGATCTTCCCATATCGGCCTCCCCAAATGCTAAGAACCACTGTGCCTAGCCAAGGAAGACTTAATTCTGATGAAAATAGACAGCTTGCAGTGCATTGGGTCTTAAATATTGGCTGAGAAAGACCTATCCTCTTTTCAAACCTCTCATCATATATCCTTTGACTAAAATGCCACTGGTAAGAAAGTCTGGCAACCTTGTATTTGTGTCACTCCATTTACCTTAGAAACACTGAGACATAAAAAGAACCAGGCACCATGGCTCATGCCTGTAATCTCAATGCTTTAGAAGGCTGAGGCCGAAGGATTGCTTAAGGACAGGAGTTCAAGATGAGCTTGGGCAACATAGTGAGACCCCCTTCTCTACAAAAAAGTAAAAAATTAGCCAGGCACAGTGGCACACCTGTAGTCCCAGCTACTTGGGGGGAGGCTAAGGTGGGAAGATCCCTTGAACACAAGAGGTTGAGGCTACAGTCAGCTTTGATCATGCCACTGTGCTCCAGCCTGGGTGACAGAGTGAGACCCTGTGTCAAAACAAAAAACAAAACAAAACAAAACAGAAAAGAAGAGAAAAGAAAAGAAAAGAAAAAAAGGATGGTAAGTGTATATAAAGGAGGGAAAGCTGTAATACTATCAGATGTGATTAGGGGATATTTCACAAAGGTGATGATATTTGAACATAATCTAAAAGGACATGGGAGTTTGTAAGGAAGACAAAGCAGGAGGACAATCTAGGCAGAGACAACAGAATGATGAACAGGTATGCAGCCAGAATCATTTGGGTATCATGTAGAGAAAACTCTTTAACCGTGTTTTTTCTCTACTCTCACATTGCAACAATCATCAACACAGAAAAAGGCTTCTGTGACCAAATGTG
The DNA here is from genome assembly GCF_003255815.1 of Theropithecus gelada. NCBI lineage: Eukaryota > Metazoa > Chordata > Mammalia > Primates > Cercopithecidae > Theropithecus > Theropithecus gelada. Next base: position 94,661,404 of record NC_037676.1, read on the forward strand.
TGTGGTATTTTTCCTCACACGCCATGCAGCGGACACCAGCTGGGTGTCTTCTAATTCAGTTCGGACACTATCTACAGGGACATAGTGTCAGATCCCAAAGGTTGAGGCTCAGTCCCCAGGACTTCCCCCACACACAGCAGTTGCAAGTCTGGGCCTCCAAAAATTCTGACCGACCAGCTTTGAGTTGGGGTTCCCACTACCCTGTCTTTGAGTTTGATTAATTTGCTGGAGCAGCTCACAGAACTCAGGGAACATGTTTGTAGGCTTATTATAAAGGATATTGCGAAGGATACAGATGAAGAGACACGTAGGGTGAGGCATGGGGGACGGGGCATGGAGCTTCCGTTCCCTCTCTAGGTGTGCCACCCTCCAGGAACCTCCATGTGTTTGGACCCTCTCTGAACCCTGTCCTCCTGGGTTTTTATAGGAGTATTCCTTCCCTTAGAGTGTAAGGGCAGGATCCTCTCTGGGAAGGGTCTTAAGAACCACAATCAGAAAGGCAGAAAAAAGGAGAGTCCTGCTTTACAGCAGGTGAAAGGAGGGCAGGAAAAGATCAGAGTCCTTCCTCTGAGGCCTAACACATCCAAATTATAGCAAAAGACTGTAACAAGGGCTATGGGAGTTATGAACCGGGAACCTTGGCCAAAATCCAATACATTTCATAACACCACAGGTACATTCCTAAATTCTTCAGGCACAGAGAGTAGTAAAGAACGAGGCTAGGAAGGTGGGTGGGTATAGCTTTTACAGGACCTTTTCTGCCTTAGAATATTCCCTTTACTTTTTAGGCAACAGTGAATCTATTTTCAAGGTGGGGGTCAGTCCCGATTATAGCAGTGATTCAGAGAGAGACTTGGTAGATGTCTGAGGTAAAGCATAGAGATGAATCTCAGGAGAATAAAATCAGGGACACAAGTTGGAAGATGTTTACAATATTCTAGAAGATATTTTATGTACATCTAGTGAGCTAATAGTAGAGGTGGTGATAAATTTGAATTCAAGGGGTATTTGGGAAAGAGAATTGACAGAAGCTACTAATTCAGAGAAGTGAGTGAAAATTATTTTCTTTGTCGAGATAGAGCAGGATTGGGTAAACAGACACTTTGATAGTGGACATGCTGAGTTTGGGGTACACAGGCTTCCTTGATACCTGTGTCATGATCTCACTCACTAGTGAGTCCGTTGGACATGGAGGACAGTGGGGATGTGTTAGGTGGGAGACTGGCCTGTAGTTTTTGAATGGGGTGATGAAAAACAAATCAGGGAAGAGCAAGGGGTGGCACAGAACAGTGGAATATGAAGTGCAGAGTGCCACAGCCAAGAGGACAGATCTTAATTCTACGAATCAAATTTATACCTAATCCAGGCTACAATATTAAGTATTCTGGGAAAAGCAGGTTCTCCATTATCAGGTAAAATCTGAATTCATAGAGAGGATCTGTGTGAAGAAATTTAAGAGATTCTTAGAAGAAAATCAAAGTCAAACTAGAAGGAATGATGCTTCTACTAGTATTACCTCCCCTAGGGATGCTGATGGTAGCACTGAATTCAAGATGCTGGAAGATGGGCAATTTGTCACCTGGTTTCAACCAAAGGGAGCCTGTAGGGGCACTGCAGAGCATATACTCACCAGTTCCCAGCATTTGCTCTACCCACAGGCTATCAGGCATAGGTATGAATTATTTCTCACCCTTAGTAGCTAGTATAAGAGAGCCACTGGTATACCATGCTAGGCTCAGTTCCGACTCATTTTTACTTTACTATTTTTACTTACAGGGAGTAAGTAATTCAGAATGATTGAAGGAGAGATTTGAAGACAGGAATATTTGGAACCACAGCTGGGAAGAGAATTGGTTTTGCTAGATCCTGGAGAATCTTGAATGCTAGGCTAAGGAGTACTAATGATATATTTTATTCAGTGATGATTTTTGAAGGATTTTGATCTTGAATTGTTTTGGTATTACTTAGAGCGCATGCTTGGAAAATTATTGATTGTGGGAGAAATAGAAGATTGCATACAGGGTGAACAGAAACTCTCCAAAGAAGAATTTTTAGCAATGTAACACACTTGTAGACTGTTGAAAGATCGATCGCTGTGAATCACACTGGCAACAAAAGATCTGAACAAAGCTGTTTATGGAGGAGCCAAGGGCAAAGTTGCAATCAATGACAAACCCTGTGAGCAGAGGCCAAGGGGTGGAAAGAGCTACTGGTTGTAGACTGACGTTTTCAACTCTTTGAAAGAAATTGCCTGGAGCCTCTACATACAACATGATCTTGGGGCATGGACCATGAGACCATCTTTGGTGCAGCTCCATTATCTTTTGGTATTTAATCACATAACCCTCTTAGAACTTCTCCAAATTTTCAGGGGAATTGTTAGGTAGAGTGAACAGTATTATAGCGAGGTTCTAGAAATGTGTCTATTCAAAAGGACAACAGTGCTAAATATACCTTTTGCATGTTCTAATGTTGGGGAGACCTTGGCAACACACCATGCAGCATGTCATTGGCTCAGCTTATAAATAATAGGGCAAATGAAGGTGTAGATATTCTTTAGACCTTATTTTCTTTTAATATTTTGAGAATCGTAAGACTGCTAGACCTTTAATACTTGGATATTTGGTGCAATTCTCATACCAACCTTCTCTTGGGATACTAAGGATCATAGAAAATGAGCAGTTAGGAGCCAAAACAAAGAATCCAAGCAGCTTATAAACTGCAGTATAAACCAAGTGACCAGTACATTGCTCTACTGACAACATTGAAGGAAAGTACTTTCATCTGAAACTCACTACACTCTGATCATTTATTCTTCTGTAGACTTGGTGTCTGTCTATGCAGTAGTCAAGTCCATTTGTAAAAATGAGACAGTAATGAGTGAGGAGGTGGTTGCCAGCAAATCCTTGACTGATATTAGAGTCACTCTTTTGACTTAAATGGCTGAATCTCTGCTTAAGAGTCTAATCTACTATTGATATCTAAATATATTTTTAGGCCACTTGGAGAGAAATGACCCAATAGTGAAAATCTGTAACCAAAAAGGTGAGAAGAGCATACTCTAAGAAACCATTATAGAGAAAATGCAAGGGAGCAACACAGCATTCATCCAATCCAATCCTAGTAAAGAAAACGATTACAAGATATTTATAGTTTTAAAAATTAGGGAATTACTGTTCGTGAAGGAACATTATGCAGCCAATAAATAATTGAAACTGCCATTCCTTTCTGCTTCTGCTGGCCTTCAGTCAGGAAAATACAAGTTTTAATTAGCTTAAGATCTTCATCAGTTTGTTTAATTCTTTTGAAGGACCCACTTGGGATTAATGTGTCTAGAACCTTTATCGTCATTGGTGGGATATCTGCCAGTTTCAGGACAGAAAGAACAGGATATATAATGAGAGATAACCTATCCTGTTGGAAATTATTCCAAACAGTACAATCATCTTCTTAAGATTTCCTCTACCGTGATAGGCTTCTAAAGTCAGACTGCCCAAGGCTCTAATGCATGTCTACCAGTCTCTTAAATAGTACAAGTTACTTGATTTTTCAGTGCTTTGGATTATCTATAAAAGGGGGATGCTGCTGCTTCATAGTATAGTTGTGAAGATTAAATGAAATAATATGTGTGACATGCTTTATAGTGACATGCCTTATAGTGAGCTCTCAATATATGTGAAGTATAATTATTATTGTATGATAATATTAATTCTAGGTTATAGTGCGCATGGGTTAGTGAGTAGGTGAGAAAGACATACTACAAGATGTATCTGCCATGATATCCACTATGGGTGGCCAATGAGCCATTTTTCTCTCATAGGTGATAAGCCAAAGAGTGACATTTGATTTCACCAGGTTCATTAAGAAGAGATTTTCCAATGCAGTGAAGATAAATAAATATTTGATTCTGAAAGAAATTTAAGACAAAGGAGAGATGACTAGGCAGGATTAGATACTCCTTAAAAAGATTACTCTGGTGTGACTGAAGAAACACCCAACAGGAGTCAGAAAAATTTCTTCTACCCCCCACCGAGTAGACTGCAAGCCTCTGGTATTGGGTACCATGTCTTACCCTAAGTGGAATATGCCATGCCTACTGCACAGCCCAGTTTACGGTAGGCATTTAGTAACTGCTGAGCAAATAAATGAATGAACCAGATACTTAATCTCTTGCACATCACAATTTATATGAATCCCAGTTTGAATTTGATTTCTGTTACTCATAAAATGATGATGCTGTGTTAGTTATCTTTAAAATATAACAGAGCTTTATATATTAAATATCTTGGTCAGAAAAAAACAATTTCCAGAGAATCAAAATTACTATACGGATTAGCAAGCTTGTTCAACCCGCAGCCCACAGGCAGTATGTGGCCCAGGACAGCTTTGAATGCAGCCCAACACAAATTCATACATTTTCTTAGAACGTTATCAGATTTGTTTGTGATTTTTTTTTTCTCATCAGCTATTGTTAGTGTTAGTGTATTTTATGTGTGGTCCAAGACAATTCTTTTTCCAATGTGGCCCAGTGTATTAGTCAGTTCTTACACTGCTATGAAGAAATACCCAAAACTGGGTACTTAGAAAGGAAAGAGATTTAATTGACTCACAGTTCCCTATTGTTGGAGAGGCCTCAGGAAACTTACAATCGAGGCAGACGGCAAAGAAGAAGCCGGCACCTTCTTCACAGGGTGGCAGGACAGAGTGAGTGCAAGAAGGGGAAATGCCAGACGCTTATAAAACCATCAGATCTCAGGAGACTCACTGACTATCACAAGAACAGCATGGGAGAACTGCCCTCATGACACAATTACCTCCAACTGGTGGCACCCTTGCAGGATAATGGGGATTACAATTCAAGATGAGATTTTGGATGGGGACATAGCCAAACCATATCACCTAGAGAAGCCAGAAGATTGGATACACCTAGTTGTGCATCTCAAACTTTATTGTTTATACAAATCACCTGACAATATTGTTAAATACAGAGTCTGAATCAGTAGGCCTGGGAGGGACTTAAAATTCTGATTTTCTAAATAGCTTCCACATGACCCTGATACTTCATTTCCATGAACCACCACACTTTGAATAGCAAGGGTTCAGGGAATTGTGGAAATCCTTTCTTAGATTGTAAAACATAAGAAGGAATGTCTTTTATTTTATTTTATTTTATTTTATTTTTGATGGAGTGTTGCTCTGTTGCCCAGGCTGGAGTACAGTAGCCCCATCTTGGCTCGTTGCAACCTCTGCCTCCTGGATTCAAATGATTCTCCTGCTTCAGCCTCCTGAGTAGAGTGGTTGGGATTACAGGTATGTGGCACCATGCCTGGCTAATTTTTGTATTTTTAGTAGAGATGGGGTTTCACCATGTTGGTCAGGCTGGTCTCAAACTCCTGACTTCAAGTGATCTGCCAGCCTCGGCCTCTCAAAGTGCCGGAATTCCAGGCATGAGCCACCGTGCCCAGCCTAAGAATGTCTTAAGACAGATACAAATACATTACTACTTAAGTTCAGAGGAGGTATGGAGGATTATATGTGAAAGACATGACGTTTTACCTTCAGTTGAAGGGTAAGTAGGCTTTGTGACAGCACATTACAATTTGCAAACTGTTTGTCACCTCATATTCCAATGGTTATTTACAAATTTTATAGACGTTTTTAAATCTCACACTAATCCAAAGAAGTGGACATAGACTTTAAGTACCATCATACAGAACAGCCAAAAGGATTCAGAGAGACTGGTGATGTTCCCAGGCAGTGAACAGCAGTTCTGAGACTTGCATAGAGGTCTTCTGAATCACAGTCAGTGTTTTTGTTTAGATACATTACACTTCCTCTAACTGGATGAAGATTAAGCCTATAGTGCTATGAACTTATCACTCATGATGTTTGACGTTGCTCACCAGGACACAAATAGTGAGGGAGCCCTAATGAAATACATTACCATACGATGTAATGAAGCCACTATAGCTATTTTTCTTCATAGTTGCCAGCTATTTTTGAGATTCAACGCCTTTGCTTGGAAATTCTTAAGTAAGGATTAAATGGGACAGAATCAACAGGCTCTGAAATATCCATTTCCCATGGAAAAAGGTATTTACAGAAATATCAAACAGTTTATCAAAGATCTATAAAACCAAGAGTTTGGGAACAGATTTGGTCTCCAGTCCTTCCTCTGTTAGTACACACTAATACCCAAGCAGTTGTTTTAAAATGTTCAAAAGGTTTTGAATGCACTATGATATGTTTTTCTCTCTCAGCATTCATGAAGGTCAAAGGTACAGAGATAAATATGTCTGAGGAAACATCAAACATTAACAATGTATTAGTAAACCAGCAGACCTCAAGTATTTAGGCATTACTTAAATTTTAATAAATGCTGTCTTCAAAACCCTTTGTTCAGCTGATTGATCTTAAACAGCTTTGTCTCCCTAGAGACTTACCAGTAGAGTGAGTAAAATGTAAATTTATATTTTAATGTTTCCCTGTGGTCCAGGTAAAATTTTCCCAGAAAATGAGGACAATTGCATTAATTCTCACAGATGCAAAACAATTCCCTTATCCTTTGCTAAGTTCTAATTTTGTTTTGTTGGGTTGCCCCTCTGAAAAATAGCATATTCAGCAAGACCTATATATTAAAAATAGCTAGGGCAGAAGTTACAAGACTTTGAACACATGGTTTAGTGGCCTATAACACTCAAAAACACATTCAATTCAAACATGTAATTGTCTGGTATTTTTTATTTGTACCAATTCTACTTTTGTGGGCTTTCGTGTAAAAAATAATCCGAGCAGCTTCTTCAGAAGTTGAGAAAAATCTTCTATCCTTACAAATGCTCTCTCAAGCAACAGGGATGGTACCACAGGCTTTGAGACAGATGGTAGCCAATCCAAATTCAGTATGGTAAGCAGGCACCACTCAATAAAACTTTAATTGCTGCATATGGTATCTGCTAACTTGTTTAGAAAATGGATATGCAGCATTAGCTCAAAGCATTTAAATGGCCTGATAGCACTGGACAGCATGTTGGGCTGCCACCTGGAAGACCCAAATTTCATAGCAGATGTAACACTAGAAGAATAAAGCTGGTGGTTGATAGTCCTGGAATGGAGATGACATAGTAAGCACCCAGCTGTTCCCCCCACCCACACTGACTCCTATTGCTTTGGTGTCACTTCCACCAAGTCCTGAAATCACTCATGTATTGTTTTCTCCTCCCAAGGAGAGAAAAAAAAAAAAGTAAGTAAGCTATACCATAAGGTTGAAATGGGAAGGGGTTCATGTCCCTACTATAGCCTGGGAAATGTGGAAGATGCTTTTGAATGCAGTTCAGGGAGAAAAAAAAGGATAAAGATCTGGATGGAGAATGCCCGACATATGTGCAAATTTGTGCCAAAAGATGAGAGCCAAGACAGAAGAGAAGGTTCCTTCTGAGAGTGCTGAAGAGATCCTTGCAATTTATCATTTGCATTTGTCTTGCCCTGGCAAACAATAAATAACACTCTACACATGCTGAGGAGGTCAGCTTATCAGCCCCCTGATTTCAGAAACTGATGAAGAGTGAAACTTGCCATTTCTTAAAACACGGACTCTTTAACCCCTTCCTGCCGAGTTAGGTAGCATAATGAGTAAAAAGAGAAAGAGAATTTCGAGATCTCAGTCTATTTAAAGACAGAGGAACAAAACTAATTGTTTTTCAGAAAGATTGCAGAGGAATACTCACTTTTGCACATTAGTGCCATGCTCCATCCCACCCCAATCTAAATTAAGAAAACCCACAAATGCACTTTTCAGGCAAACTATTGATTTCTGACCTGTAAATTACTCTCCATCAAAAAGGTTCTGGTGCAGATAGGGGTTTGGAGTAGCCCGGGTACTTCTCAGCTGCAATCTGCATAATGTTTAGTATTCAGTGAGTTAAAGCAGGCAATGAAAGGGAACTGTCAACGCAATCTAGAAGATATAAAGAAATGAGGTGGGGGGGGAGCCGTATGCTAATAATCCACTCAGTAATTAAGTGAAGATCGCTGCCAAGCGCCACTGCCACTTTCAAAGGGTAATTTGTACAGGAAATCATAGAGTCATTGTCAAATCATTTCAGGATAAAAGGAAAGTCATCAACTGAGATAAGATAAATGCTGGGTGTCTGGCAGCATGTGCCCTAGGAAATGCCTTTGCTTTTAATTTTTTTTTCTTTAAAAAAAAAAAAAAAACCTTGCAAAAGTGGGGCTAGAAAACCTTGACAGGTTGAAATGTACATTTACTATTAATAATAGGGGCAGTCTATGCATGGATGCGTTTTTAAGTAGGTTACTTGAACAAAAAAATGGTAAAATAGACCAGTTAAGAGGACTTAACTTGTAACTAGTATACTGAATGTGATTTTTGTGTTTCTGCCCTCCACCCTTCGTTTTGAGCCATAAAGAAGTTTTCAATCATTTCCCTTTTGCTTCTCAATTTTAGCTAAATTATAATATTTTAAAAGTATTACTAAACATCCTGTTCTCTTAGGAAGACAGTAATTCTACCCCTGAAATATTTTTTTAAGAAAATCAAAGGGGGAATAAAATCATCCTTTCCCTTTACTTTTCCCTTTTATGCTCTTGAATTAATACTTTAATGTTGAGTTTGCTTTATCTCACAGGAAATACTGCAAAATTAATGAATGAAGTTTGTGAGGTAGCTATAGTATTTTTCTGGAAAAGTAGAGAATAGTGGTTTAAAAAGTATTCTTCTTATGGAAAATTTTCAACATATATATATATATATATTCTATGTTTGTTATTCAAATTTACACACTGCTTCATTGACTTATTCCAACTTAATCTGTGTTAGACAAATGTCTCCAAAAAGAATACATTGGTTTATGCATTTGTGGGTAGCTATTTTTACACAGTTAAATTGACTCCTTGGGGATGAGATGTTTCACCCAAATATTTCCTTAAAACTGATGTCTTCTGTCATACTGAAAGAAAAGTTTGTTTGCTCTAGGGAACAAAATGTCACAATTTTTGAGATCATTGTTAAAGGACTTTCCCTATCATGGCACTGTTCTATCCAATAATGCATGGATAGCGGCTCGTGGCTGTAATCCCAGCACTTTGGGAGGCCAAGGTGGGTGCATCACTTGAACTCAGGAGATCCAGACCAGTCTGGCCAACATGGCTAAATCCTGTCTCTACTAAAAATACCAAAAATAGCTGGGCATGATGGTTCACACCTGTAATCCCAGCTACTCAGGAGATTGAGGCATGAGAATCCCTTGAACCCAGAAGGTGGAGGTTGCGGTGAGCCAAGATGGTGCCACTGCACTCCAACCTAAGTGACAGAGTGAGATTTTGTCTGGAAAAGAAAAAAAAAAAAAAGCATGGATAGTGAAATCAAGATAATGGGTCTTCATGGGATGCCTAAACATAGGAAATATGTAATGTTTGTTTGCTTGAGGTGTTTTCTATTTTTTTTATTGCTTGGCAAAAATCATTTTGGTGTGAAACCATACATTTTGCAATATGTGACTAATGATGTTATTCATTTAACCAGCATATAAAGAGTACCTGCCTTCCTGCCAGGTACTATGTTAAGACACTGACCCTACTAAACTCTTTGCTAAAGAGTTCTTTCTAATGTTAGAAGCAAATGAACAAATACATAATTGATGTATTTGAACATTTTCATTCTCTAGATATTATCTTTATGCATATCAGTTAGCATCTCAGGACTTACTATTTAGTTCTTAAAAGGACATTTGGATAATTTAGTGTTGACTTCGAATGAATCCTTCACGACAGCTGTGAATCTGTAAGATTGTCATTTCTCCCATCCTCCTTTCTCTCTCTTTCCTTTTCCTTCCTTTCCTTTTTTGCTTTGTTCCTCCCTCACTTCCTTCCTTTATCTACCCTCCAGTGAGCTACTGATTTATCCATCTTCCCATTCAATTCTACAGAGCAACTTATGTAATGAATATTGTGATGTCAGAATACAAATCATTTGTGCCTTGGAAGTTACAACTTGAATAATGGGAAAGAGGATATAAAATTAAGGAAAAAAGAATACAACTGTCGTGAAACATAGTTTTTTATTCTAAGCAGCAAGGCAACTACTTTCTGGGCAGAGTTAACAGAATTCATCTAGAGTATATAATTTAGGTTATTGACTTAACAAGATTGGTTGTCTGATTCTCCTGGAAATCTTTTCTCTTTCATTAAATTTTAGTAACATCAGCAGGCAGTTGAGGTGGGAAACCTTAAAGCAGACATACTAGGAAGGCTGAGGCGACCATAAGAGATATTTAAGAAATCAACTATTAAAGCATCATTGTCTGGAAGCTTTTAGTCTAAGGGAACACAATCTTGTGCAAACGTGTTAACATTTATTAGGGGAATACAAAAACTGGTGTTCTTAATAATGGCCCTGAATTTTTATCAACCTTTTAAAATATATAAAGTTATTGGTTATTGTGTGTCAGATAAAGTTTATTGGGAGCTCTCATATTTAAATTTAACTGTCTCTTCTTTGAAGTTAAAAAAATTAAAAACAATAAAAAAAGCGCTGTTCATATGGATTACATAGTGGGTTGATTAGTTTTGGTCTCATGATTCAGTTTGACTGCTATATGCATTTAGATTCTATTAAAGTTTATGAATTGTTAAATTAATTTAATCATATTTAAAAATTTTATAAATATTTTAGAGCCTTTAATATACATTATAGTTTTCTGTGAGTATATAACAGTATATAATATTTTCCAAATAGACTTCACCATAATATGCCCTTTTCAAGGAACAGTTTGGGAAACTAGTCACCCGTGAGTACATCTCTTCTAATGAAAAAGAAAATTAATAAATATTTCTATTTTATTGATATTTAATAAAACTGAAACAATTGTTATTTTACATTACATATTTGACAAGCAAACAATTAACAATAGGCCATTTATTCAAAACTCCTAACTTAAAGCTTAATATTAGAAGCTACCATTCATTGATGGTTATGTCCCATTCAACATTTATTTAATTATTCTAACAACCCTATACACAGATGAGCTTATTCCCATTCTACAAATGAGTACACAATGACTTACTCTTAAGTATCTTGGTAAAGGCTATATATCTTATAACTTATAAGCAGAATTTTAAACGCAGGTGGCTCTGTCTGGTGCCAGAGAAATATTCTGTTATATGGCTTCCTTCTTTGGGGGAAACATTAAAAATTGTTTCAGAGATTAACCTGAAAACAAACCATATATGTATTTAGACATGATTTTGAGCTTAACCTGTATAAAAGGCTCTGAGATTCCAATGGAAAGACCTCAATCTAGAATAATAACTTTTAAATCCTTGTATTGTTGAGAATAATGAGAGCAGAGGAAGGCCAAATAAGTTTTGTAAAATATGTTTGTAAAACAAATGAATTCTGGTTTTATCAACCCACACAAACAGTCTTAAAGAATAATGTGTTTCACAATATGATAAAGTTGCTCTGAATGCTGATCTTGATAAAGGCCTGAAGGGAAAGACTTCAATATTAGCTCTTTAGCTTCTGAGAGAGATAGACTAACCTTTTTAAAACCCAAAGTTCCACTAAGTTTTCAGAACATTAAAGTCAATATTCTTGCTTCCAATTAGCTCCTTTGGAAAACACTGTTAGAAATCATTCTTCAGAGATGAGTTTTACTTTACATTTTAAAAAGTATAAACATCTCGTAAGGTTGAGAGTAAAAATTAAGAAATATAGATCGATGCAATTAGTGACTAATTTAAAAATGGGCCAAAAGTTTACTATACGAAACAAATATTTACATAGTTCACCATTCTCCATTATGATAACTAATGAAATTAAGGAAGTTAATGTCATTTTGTCTGGCTGAAATGTTTGCTCATCTTGGGCAAGGAGGCGAATAAGCTCTTAAAAGGTGTGGAGATAGTTTCTAAAGTTGGGTGCCATCAAGTCCTCCCCTCCTGATACATATAGGTCCTCCTTCCATCAGCGCTAGACTCTATTTTCTCTCCTCTTGAGTCAGAAATGGTCTTTAGACTTACTTCAATCAACAGAATGCAGCACAACTAACACTGAACCAGTTCCAGGCCTAATTTTTAGGAGGACTGACAATTTCTTCTTTCTGGGGAATTCAGCCACCATGCTATAAAGAAACTTTGGCAAGTCTACTGCATGGGGAAGAATCACATGGCCGCGGTGGGGGAGTGGGGGTTTGGGGGCAAGGGGAGAAAGAGAGAGAGAGAAAGAGAGAGAGAGAGAGAGAGAAGACTCCACTTACAGGAGTTACTGAAATGCCAGACATGTGCACAAAACTTTCTTGGATATTTCAGCTTGGCCTAGTGGCAGCTCGAGCCAGCTGAGTAAGTGACCTCAGTCAAAGCAGATGGGGCAGAAGAATCATCCATCCAAGCCCTGCACCAATTCTGGATCCACAGAATCATAAGAAATAATACAATGTTGTTGTTTAAAGCCAGTAGGTTTTGGTACGAATTATAATGTAATAAATGATGAAGGCACAGTTAAACCAAGAATAGAGAATAAATTCTTTACTACACTCTGTAAATTTGTATATATGTTCAATGTCCTCAAAACAGACTAAAATATATTAATGAAACTTCAGGAGGTTACCAAAGGTGCTGTAAGTTTCCCTAAATTAGTTTTTTTCCTCATATTCAAAAAATGGGAGGTTTAAACAAAAGACATTTATTAGGAAAGAAAATGGGCATTATGAATCCAAGTATTTCAAATACAAATGCCTACACCAACTAGATAATTACACACTTACCAGTTTGTCCAGGTGTAAGAAAATAGAGAGTGAAGAGAGAATTCTGATAAGATATTGGCAACATTTTTCAAAAGTTAACACTTTTTGTACCATTTAAAAAATAATCTATGAAATCAGACTTTCTCAATTGGCTTTAATGTCCAGGACAAAATGTCAGGTTTACAATCAGCAAATTCATAAAGTGTTGTTATCCTTAGTGTGAATATGTCTAGTTCGTAATTTATTTGGTGAAATTTCACTTGGTTAAAAAAATTTCAGTACTATATTATATTAAAAAATTTCAGAGTCAGAAAGGAAGACATTTAATTTAAATTCTTTATGACCAATTTGCTTATTCAACTAAATATGTAAGCAGTCAGCTCTTTGAAGCATTGATGTGTTTAAAGGATGACAAGCATATCTGGGAACGGTAATTTTTAGAAACCCCAAATCCTAAGTAACCATACTATTTAGAACCAATTGCCATAGTGTTCCTGAATAACTGCCAGTTTTCTTCCAACAGAGAATTTTATTTAGTATGAATGATTTGTAATAGCTGGAAGGTCAACTTGCAATTTGAGTTGCATTTCTTCATCACCAGGTCATGACCCAAATCACTGAGGAAAAAGGCCTTCTATTTTTCTAAACTTCCTTGGTCTCACAGACTGCTTAGTACATGGAAATATTTTCTAAAGCCTGCTGGTGTAAAAGGCCCAATCACAGCCCTTCTCATTTACTCATTTGAAAATGAAGGTGATATGCAGAACCCTACTGGAAATTCTAGGACACTAGGTTCAAACATATTAAAAAATATTAGTTAGTCCAGCACTTTCCTTTGTTTAAACAAAAATTGGTGAACATTATTTTGCTTAATACTAATTAATATTAAAAAGGAGGATGTTTAAAATAGCACCTTTTATTCTCAAGGTATCGCAAAAGAGGTTTACGAAGTAATGAGTTAAAATAATGAGAACTGCTCGACTATGCTGGCAAATGGATCAGCCATTATGTGCCCAACAATAGCTCACACACGTATAAGTAATTAATGTCCTTCAGATGTACTTTATCGTACTTACTTTTCACAGTGTTAAATTATTACCCTAATTTTTATTCCAAAGACTTTCCTATTTATCTGCCATTGAATTATTTTATTGAGCATATTACCATTTATTTTAAAAAATCACTATCATTTCAATTATTCTTGAAGGAGCTTTCTAGTTCATTGCCCTGCATATAATCTCATGGGCCACTTCTTGAGTATTAGAAAAAATTAAAAATAAGAATGGTATAAAAATTAAAAACCCAACTAGAATGAAACCTATTAGTTACTTTATTTCTCTACACATTGCTACCAAGCTAAAGTAAATAGGTCTTTTCAAGTTTGTTTAAGGCAAGGGTGTGCGTGTATGTCTGTGTGTGTGAAATATATTCGGGATTATTTGTATTATTCTGTCCTTAAGCAATGACAGACAAATCTCTATATTATTACGTTAAATATTAGACATCTGATATTTTGTGAAAGATACATACATTGAATAAATTGTTTTGTTAAACTATTTTTCATGAATGAAACATCAGACCACTTGGAAGGTAAGCCACCAAATGTTAATGATTCATCTTGCAAAATGAATGCAATAGTTTTAGGTAATCGGTGAATAGCCAATGTTTCACAAAGGTGATCACTGAATACACAAAGTTGAAAAAACCTTAATATATAGAACAATAAATGCTGTGGCAATGAATAATTATCAGTCTTACAAATCCTAATCGTTTTATGGTTTATCTTAATAGCAGTTAAATATGTTCTTTGAATTACTTTATCTGTAACAATATTTAGATTTTTTTTTCCCCAGGCTTCTGTTGGTGATATTTTCCAAATCATGTGAAGGAAAAGAAAACTCAGTCATTATAAAACATAAAGCAATCTGTAAAATTATAAAGCTTTTCCCTTCTTCTCCCCCTACTCTCCTTCCCACATCAAATGTAGACCATATGCCAAGGCTACTCCTTAACCATAACTGACTGTTGTTACTGTAGTAATCAGTCTCTGTCAGAGCAATTACTTAAAATCATCCGTCCTGGTTGTTTTTCACAATCCACAGCACACTGAGCAGAACAATGCAGCTGACAATCCGAATGGCGCAGATGGAATTATCATACCTCACACTCCGCCTGACTGACAGTTACCTGCAGGAAGCGGGGAAGGACCCTATCATCTGGAGGGGCAGTTTTCTTGTTGCCAAAGAGGCGGGAGAGAAAGCCCTTGCTGCACTTTTGTCATCTAGGGAATCAGTAGAGACTTCCTCCTGGCATGTGCAAAACAAACAATGACAGTACTCTTCTGGATAGGCAGCTGGGTGGGTATCATCCATGTGGAGGCACTGGGTTTAAGATATTAAACAGGTTCATCAGTAGGTGTTCCAGACTTTGCAAGACCCTCATTGGCAGTCCATATGGATTGAAATTCATTAGCTCCTCTTGCCTCTAAGCAGATCAATATTCTAGGAACTGTCCCAAAGGACCTTTTTTAGACAAATGTTTGTTTCTCACATTTCCTAACCAACAGTTGTTGGAGCGTGTGTGATATGTGTGTGTGTGAGAGAGGGGGTCGGGGGAGAGAGTGAGAGAGAGAGAGAGTGACAGAGACAGTGTTGGGGTGAGGGCTTAAGAAGCTGAGAGTCTGACCCAATTGCATCAATTGGTGCAATCACCATTATACATGGAGGTTCAAGTTTTTAGACAGGAGTCCTTTTAACTAAGCAAATATTATCTTTCCTCATCCTGCCTCTTATTAAAAATCAAAACAACACAGACAAATAAAAAGATAAGGAATGTCTTTGGGGAAGGCAAAATTTTACTAGGGTGGAAAACAGAATCAAACAAAACAGTATTTTTCCTGAACTGCTGATGTTCCCAAAAAGACCTGCCTCTCTCCAAGTGGTGCCGGCTTCAATCAGTCTGCCTGGAACCTGCAGAGTCAAGCCGCTCGGGCGAGAGCATCTGCTTTAATGAAAGTCACTGCAGGCTTTAGGCGCCTCCATAATCCTAAAAGCTGGAAATGTATTCATATTCATTTTCAGTGAATTCAGCTCAAAATAATTAGAGAAAGAAAAGGGGGGGATAACTTCTGGGTTCCATCTTTTGCTCTTCAACTATCTATGCCAAACGAAGCACGGGGCATATGAGCTTAATGGGGATGAGTTTATAGCATATAGACATTTTGAAATACAGCACCTCTACACATGTATATTCTTTTTATAAATTTCTTCGACTGGCAAGATTCAAAACACTAAGAGAGAAGGAATTCATTTGTTTCAGTAGGGAAAAAAGCAAATTAGAAGAGCTGAAATCTTATGACATGCTGATGATTAAACTTACATTAATCATAAACATCGATGGGCCACCAACAGGGCTTGTTTAATCATTTTCAACCAATTGTGTGACTATGACTACCCTTCTGCTAGATTTCTTAAAAGTATTTTCTTAGTGGGAGCTGAGATATTAAAGTTACAGGATACTCTTGGGTAATCAAATTTATTGCATTGCTATTCAGAAAAGTGCTCAATACAGAGGTTGTTAAAGAGGCACCACAAAATACAGGCCTTCTGGCTGTATTTGTTTCTTGAACATCAGGAGGTTTTAATATGGAGAATGTACCATTATTTTAATTTCACATTCAGTTAAATTTGGGGAGTGCAGCCTAAGAAGTGCTTCATAACAAAAACCTGGAAGGTACTAGAAGACCCATTTTGCAAGGGTTGTGGGTCATTCTCCATTTTGGATCTTGGGAAAAGGGTATGACAAGGTGTGATGCCCCACATTCGCTAGGAGTCAGTGACCTGTTGTGAACTGAAGGAATGAGAAGAATATAATCTTATCTTATATCTACACCTGTGCTACTAGCTACATGAGTGTCTACAATGTGGCTGATTCAAATTGGGATATGCTGTCAGGATGAAATACACATCAGATTTTGGAAACCTAGAAAAAAAGAGTGCAAAATATATTATTAATAAATTTCTGATATTTTTTAATGTTGAAGTGATAGTATTTTTGATATATCCAGGTTAGGTACAATATTAAACTAATTTTATCTGTTTGCTTCTTTTTACCTTTTTTGGTTTGTGTGGCTAGCAGATATTTAAAATTATACATGTGACTCACATTATATTTCTTTTGGACAGCACGAGTCTACACAATCTATGTCCCTACACAATCTATGCCCCACGCTAGTCATTTCACATGTATCTTCTCCTTAAATCTTTATAGTAACTTGGTGAAGTAGTTATGATTATTCCCTATTTATTGATAGGAGATAGGCTCAGAAACATCAAGGACATTGTTTAAGACACACAGCTACTTGGTAGGAAAACTTCATTCACAGAAGGTTGTTGTCATTTCAAAAGGCCCTTCTCTTTCCAGAAAGTCTTCCTTCTTTTCACGTCCT
This sequence comes from Theropithecus gelada, assembly GCF_003255815.1. Taxonomy (NCBI): domain Eukaryota; kingdom Metazoa; phylum Chordata; class Mammalia; order Primates; family Cercopithecidae; genus Theropithecus; species Theropithecus gelada. The sequence goes on from NC_037676.1 coordinate 94,678,612, forward strand.
ATTACTGATTGTTGTTAGTTGCAAATGAGAATAAAGGTTTTGATTTTTAATGCATATGTTGTCTAATTCGCCTAATTCAGTGTCTCCCAATGGGGGTGCTATCTTCATTTAAGGTGGGGAAATTCTAGCTTAGATGAGACTGTCCCAGGATTTGTGCAGGATTTTCAGCATTCCTGGCCATTAAATATATTTCCTTAACTCCCATGAGGGCAATCATCAAAAAAGCTCCCCCTTCATTTCCAAACAACCCCTGAGGTGATGGTATCACACTGTGTTTGGAAACATTGGTCTAGACTATGGAGCCTGAAAACTATGGCCTGAAAAACTGGACCCATGTGTATAAATAAAATTTTCTTGGAACATAGCTATGCCCTTTTGTTGACATACGTGGCTGCTTTTGCACTGTGAGGCCAGAGTTGAGTAGTTTAGAAAAAGACTATATAGGCTGCAAAACTAAAAATATTCACTCTCTGGCTCTTTAAAGAGACAGAAAAAAGCTTTAGGTCTATCTAGATCTATTTCTATGTTATTCTGTCTATCAATTAACAACCTTGTTTGAGGACTTGCATTTTGAGACTTGTTTCCCTTTGATTCTGATTCTTGCATTTTATACCTCTGGGTACACTATTCCCACTCCCTTATACACCTTAATCTATAAAATTTTATTACTTCTAGCTCTTTCTGTAGTGGTATTGTGGTCAGAAAGCCTGGATTCCAGTCTGGGCACTGCCACTTACTACTTGTGTGTCCTTGAGCAGATCCTTATTTACTGTCTCTGAGACTATCTTTGCCTATCTGTTATGGAAGGCAAGTAATTTTTACTTCTCAATAACTGGCATGATGATGAAATAATCCAATGATACTAAAGCCACTAAAATTATACCTGGGACATTATAGGTTTCTCTTCTTTCCCTAAGCTGGATCTAAAACACAAACTATCAGATTATCTCTTTGGATTCATGAGTAAACACACCTCCATAAACGTTTTTCATCTGTTCCCCTCTTTCATTTTTGTGTTACTTCCAGCATTACGTCTGTAGCCTTCAAGAGTGTCATAATGAGAGTATTTGTCTCATCAGAAGCATTTTTTTTGCCTATCAGATAGACCAATGACCACTAATACCAGTGATCAAGTGAGAAGGGTCACTGAAATAGACTGCTCAACCAAAGAAGAGGGCATTGAATTCAATTTGTAGTTGACCAGATGCTTAGAAATCAAAGAGGTGCCATGTTGTCTTATTGCTTAAAGCAAGTAAATAACCTTGCAAAGAAGTTCAGAATTAATTGGAGTTGAAATAATTATAGACGATGATAAGCCAGCCACCAGAGAAATGCAATAGTCAAGCTGTGTGGTAACAAATGCATTGATTAACATATGTCAGGACAGCACAGAATGTAGCCGAGAAACAGAGAATTATGAAGGTGAAAAAAATTACCGGCTTCAATAACAGTTTTTAGTTATAGCTCAGTTCTCTATTTCTGAGATTGGAGAGAATTCATTCTTAAAAAAAAAAAAAAAAAATCTGTTTTAGTGAGAGAGAATACAAGCCTGAAAGGCCAGCGTGCCACATGATGAGCTGAGCCACTGATTTAGAATAAACAAATGTATTTTAACATCCAAAGAGATACACTTCCGTCTTGTAACCAGCTGATTAGTGAGCTATCCCCAACCCCTGCAGTCGAACAAGGGTAATCTCCCTGCAAATGAGGGTCTGTCTACCACTCAAAGTGTAAAAGGCCCTGTTGAAGCTGAAACTTCAGCTTTAGAACTTCAAGAAAACCACTTCACCTAAAATGAGCCCGGTGAGTATGAAAGGACTGAGATGTGACCCAACTGTAGCCCCCAGCTGAATAGGAATCCTGGAATAATCCATATTTGTATGACACTAAAGTTTTTAAAGTACTTTCACCTATATTAACTCGCATGTGAAATGGCTAGGTTGATTAACTTATTGAGAGAAAACAAGATCGCTCTTTCAAGATCGCTCTTTGCAGATCTAAACCTCCTCCCACCCTCCTGAGTTTTTCCACAGAATTTAGGACATGACTCAGTTTCTTAACACATTGGGGGAAAATTTCTTCAAAGAAAGGAGTGATGTGTGAAATTAAGAAACAGAAGGAGCATAAGGAAGACAATATGGTAACACACAGTTAAGTTTCCAAGACTTGAGAATATATCTCTTGCAAAATATCCCTGTATGCTAAAGTGCATTCTGTTTATTCTAGCTCGGTGGCTCAGCTGGTCATGTAATATGTTAGCAAATGGCAGACTGAAAATGTAGAGCAAGGTTGGACTATCAGGGCTTTCATCAAAAGGAAACTCTGGGGCTTGGTGTTAGTTTGTACAGTCGAGGGGGCTTCAGAGAATGACTAAAAATGGGAGATGGGAGAAAGAGAAAGGAAAATGAAGTCCTTCAGACTTAATCAATGTTTAGCATCCAGAGCCCCTCTCAGAATTGTCCATAGCAGTAAAACACAAATAAATCCGCAGAGAATTTCAGCTTAATTGGGACTCTTATTATCGTTGTCTATATGGGCTCACCTTAGAAGAGAAGTGTCATAGTAATTGAACACTCATTTGGTTTCAGACTCTGCTAGTTGAAGGGAGGATGCTATTCAGCACACAATTCAGGTAAAAGAATACCACTTGGCCCGAGCAGTCTCTAAAGAACTGGGCAAGCCACATCATTTTACAGTAAGTGAACTCTTGTTGGAGAAGTGATTATCAACATTTTATGTTTTGCAAAAAGCCTTATAAGCATTTAATGGAATATGCCTTCATCACTTTCCTGCTGTTTTTACCCTTTTTTAAAAATAGATTAGGAAACTGAGTTTCAGTGACTTGCAGAGACTTTCCAGGGTCAATAGTAATTCAGCAGCAAAGTTTCATAATATCACACAATCACAATAACAGAAGGGTTTAAAAATAGCCTTCCAATACATTTGCAGAATGAATTATACCTACAAGGCTTCGTTTTGGCCTGAGAAATAGACACATCTCTCTATCTCCTTTATGCTGATCTTATTACACTCTTAAGATAATAGACTTTTCAGTGAAAAAATATTTCACTGCACTTACAAAGAGAAAATTCCATTAAATAAAAGTCTATAAAAATAAGCAGAGCATATTGCACATTTCATATATTTTCATTTCCTCATGTCCATAAATATCCTGATTTTCTTTCTTTTTTTTTTTTTTTTTTTTTTTTTACACTTAGGTACATTGGCTAGTGTTTGTTTTTCAGAGAGGTTTTAAGAGATCACATCTAACTAGTAAATCTTCTGTGTTAGAAAAAAGACAGTTGATAGCTAATTATCTTCTCAAAATTTACAAAGAACAATGTTCTGTAGTGTCTCCTAGAAGTATCCCTCAATTGATTGTGTTTTAACATCATAAGCCATTTTTCAGATTTCCCAAGGACATCTGAAAACTCATCATTGACCTCCAAGATCTTAGCACTGTGGGTTTTCTGCTAACCCAATAGTCAGGTCCCTGTTTATCCAAAAACCCCCACTAATTTGTACAAGCCTAAGAATCACTCCTACAAGTCTCATGACATTTGTGCTGATAGGCCACTGAACTATGAATAAGACTTTATTAAATATCTGAGTTTTCAAATTGTATCAAGTCCCTTGAATTCTTTTTTTTTTTTTTTTTTTGAGACGGAGTCTCGCTCTGTCGCCCAGGCTGGAGTGCAGTGGCCGGATCTCAGCTCACCGCAAGCTCCGCCTCCCAGGTTTACGCCATTCTCCTGCCTCAGCCTCCCGAGTAGCTGGGACTACAGGCGCCCGCCACCTCGCCCGTCTAGTTTTTTGTACATTTTAGTAGAGACGGGGTTTCGACATATTAGCCAGGATGGTCTCGATCTCCTGACCTCGTGATCCACCCGTCTCCCAAAGTGCTGGGATTACAGGCTTGAGCCACCGCGCCCGGCCTAAATCCCTTAAATTCTTATTCTCTCTTTGTTGAATAAGGGCTACAGGTTTGAGAAAGAAGCTAACATACTTGTCAGAACTGTACTCTCAAAAAAGAGCATAAAGTGTAAAGCCAAACTCAACTGAGGCTGGGCAAGCCTTTTTTTCCTAAGGGATAGTTCACAAAGAGTAAATAATTACTAGGGAGGAAGACTATGAATTATTAGGTTGGCACAAAAATACGCGCAGTTTTTGCCACTAAAACTTTGCCATTACTTTTAATGGCAAAACTGCACTTATTTTTTGTGCCAACTTAATACCAGCTCTTTATGATGTCACCTCATGACGAGTTTTTAATTTTTTGTCTGTAATATCTCCCAATCCAACTCACCTTTTAAAATTAACAATATATTAATCTCCTTCACATTTTACTGTCGTTTGTCCTTCATCTCAGAACACTCAGTGGCTTCTAGATACTTACAGGCAATCAATTCCTGGGTGGTTTACCACGCAAGGTCCTTCACTTTCTGATTGCTTTCTAGATGAACCATTTTTGTGATAGCACAGCTGGCTTATTCATTGCTCCCAGAGCATATCAAATGTTTCTCAACATTTTCTTTGCCTAAAATGCTCTTCCACTTTTGTTCCAAGTCTCTTTTCTTCAAAGTTCTGCTAAGGCCCACCCTTTCTGGGAGGGGCCTACCCAGGGAGTGTTATCCTTTAGTAAGTCTTTCCTCCATGGCAGTCTTGTAATTTCTTTTACCCATAACATTCACTTAGTACCTAATACATGCTATACCATATTATCATATATCTCACTCTCTGTCCATTCAGGTTCTGTATACATTACAAGTGTGTTCCTAGGATCCTGCAGTTAATAATGTCTGATGGCACTGATGGTCATTAACGCTCAATACCACGTGCCAGGTAAGGCAAGTGGTTCAAGCACTTTGCAAGCATAACTCACTTAGTTCTAACAGCAATCCTAAGAGATAGATACCATTATTGTCTCCATTTTAAAAATTACAAATCTGAGGCACAGAACAAATGACTTTTCTTGTGCCACCCAGTTGGTAAATGGTGGGGTTGAGATTTGAACCTAGGTGGTTCAACTTAGATTCCCATCCACTTAAGTAATATGCAATACCGATGATTACTGAAGAAAAAAGTATATAATTTTATAGTTTTAAGCTAAAACTTTTCATAGTATGAGAAGAGAAAATCTAAAATATGCCCTATTTAAGTTTAAAAGGGCCAGAAGTCTAAAGCTTTAGGGACTTGGATTTTTAAATGGATAAAAATGTATATGTTCATGCAAAATTGTGTTAGCCCATGAATTGAGATCCAAGTAAATCAGGTTCCCAAACACTACTGCTTCCCTTAGCTGCCTACTTTCCCATGAAGGTGCACTCTTCCTTTATTTTTCCTTTGCATTTATATTACTGCTGGAGGAGAAACACAGAAAAACTCATTTTTAAAAAACACCTTGAAATGATTGACTTAATATTAAGTATGTTTGATATATGTCTTTTTCAAAATGATGAGCATATCTACATAAAATTAAATAGTTTGAAGATGAGAAATAAGCAAGATTTTGCTTTTTATTTCTTCTCCTTTTTCAAGGAAGTCGTATATTGACTGTGTTATTTCAACCTGTCTTAACACATATATATAAACCACTGGTGAAATGAAAGCTGTCGCTCATGAGACACTTTGTTGGGATGAGAACCAAATTGCATATCTTGGGATTCCTTATCATATAAACTAATAAAGTACATCTATTAATGTTTGATATTTTTATTTTTATTATATATTTAATAACCATTATTTTCATTAAAACTTAATGTAAATTAGTAGATACTATAGTTTGATTGAAAAACCTAAAATATTTATACCTTGTGGCCATTAATACCACTTATAGAAGTCTATCATTAGGAAATCATAAGAAATGCAAAAAAAAATTGTAAGCAGGTATGTTTACTACAGTATTACTTATGCAGTCAAAAGTAAAACCTCCTCAAATATTCTGAATTAGAGGAAGTAAATCACGGTACAGTTGCACAATAGAATATTTATGTAGTAATTAAAAATGAAGAGTGCTTTAATGACATAAAATGCTTTTAATAATCAGTAATGTTGAGAAAAATGCAACACACAAATTATATATACAGTGTGATTACAAATATTCAGAGAAGAATAGATAAGAAAGGAGTCAGAAGAAGGTATCTTGACATATGAATTGTAAATGAAAAAACTTATAGAAAAAAGATAGGAATTATGGAAGCACGTTTATAAGGGTATTTCTGCACAGTGTGATGATAGTTGCTCCATTACTTTCTTCTTCATGCATTTCTTTATTTTACAACATTTTAAAAATGGATTTATTCCTTTTATTATCTGGAAGAAATCTTTGGTTTAAAAAGTTAAAGGCAATTTCAATAGAAATGGATAGAATTCAGGAAAAGAAGATAACAAAATATGAGTTCTGACTTTTTATTTTTTGAAATGATTGTTTATGTTATTAGAGGTCACACATCTGCAGAGATTAATTAAACTATAAGTTAGTAGCCTCTGGATCCTTTGGATGTCTGGCTTATGGTACCATTCTTCATATAGAATTCTAGTACATGTTTATTAACAATTAGACATTTTGTGTTGCCATAACAGAATATCTGAGATTAGGTAGTTTATAAATTAAAAAAGGTTTACTTGGCTCACAATCCTGATGGATGAAAAGTTCAAGATTGAGCATCTGCCTCTAGTGAGGGCCTCAGGCCGCTTCCACTCAGGGTGGAGGCCACATGGCACAAAAAGAAGCTGGAAGCTGGAAGGGGTGGATGGGAGGTGCCAGTTTTTGTTTTTGTTTTAACAGCGGACTCTCTCTGGAATTAGTAGAGTGAGAACTGCTTCTCCCAAAACGAAGGACATTAATCTATTCATGAGGGATCTGCCTCCATGACCCAAACACCTCCTATTAGGTCCCACTTCCTTCCAACACTGGGGATCAAATTTTGACATGAGTTTGGAGGGGACAAATATCTGAACCATAGCAGGGATTATGTGAATAATATAATAATCTCAAAATATAGGCATTACTTTGTGCAATTGTTTTGTGAATAGGTATTATCAGATTCTCTCAGAATATTAAATGTGAAGCAGAGACATACATATTTATCTACTTAGAAAAAGTATACAACTACCTGTGTATTATTTGCTTTAAGCCTTTATTTTTAGATAAACTATTATGTCCCCAAAATATTTTCACATAGCTGTGGAATCCCAATACACTTTTTGTCAACAACTCTGTCAGAACAGAATTCATTCAAAAACGTATTTTTCAAACCAAGACTTATTTTGTCATCTCCGGAAGTCTAGAGGAGAGTAGAACTGACAAGATAATAGCCTTGATTATGCCCTCTGAGGGTCTGAGTGACACACAACGCTGAATCACAAACATGTCTTACATATGATGGGTCCACCTCTAAATAAACTTTTATACTAGAGAAATTTACTTGTAATCCATGCCATCATTTTTTATTTATAGTATGTTACTAATGCTCTTGGTTCCACAGCAAAGCAGTGGAAATATATATTTATGTAGGGCTCTGAAACTGCTTCTCAATCATGTCTTCCAATGGAAATATATGGGAATGCAAATAAAAATTTAAGGGCAAGATGTTCTTTTCAGTATTGTTTATGTAGTTAAAAAAGGAGAATTATTCTGAATTCACAGATTTGGAAGAAGTAAACATCATTAAGATTTTAAATCATAATTTAAAAGTACTTATGAAGGAGTTTTATTGAAATGGAAAGATAACTTTAATAAGGTAAAATGTAAAGCCTCAAACCAGCATATAATATTATTGGTAATGGTTTATTAATAAGTGAATTCTTAGATCTCTCAGTCTCTATTTCTTAACAACATAGCAGAGTTAACGTTGTTTAAAGAAAACACTCTTAATACTTTGGTAGTGCTCTGAAATATTTTAATGACCTGAATGTATCAAACAACGTTTCTCAATAATAAAATGACTAAAAGTAACAATTGCTTAGAAGAAGTGTTGCAGATCAAAATTACACTTCAAATTGAAGCTAATTTTAAAAATCCTTATATAGCCTCATAACATGTAGGCAGTAGAAGGAATTTCGTGATTGTCGAAATAACTAATTTTACAGATGAGGAAACAATTTCAGCTACTTAGAAAAGAAGCCAAAAACACAAGCTGATTTTCTCTTATCTCACTGCTCAGGGCTCTTTCGCTGAGATAAAGTCAAACTCTTCCTGAGACAAATCTGTATAGCATTTCTCAAACTGAGAAGTGGTTTCTTTAAATTCATTATTTTTCTAAGTCTCACTTAACAAAACAAAACAAAACTGAAGCCCAAACACCAAGTAAAGTGAAATTTAAAATGCAGTATTTGTTTTGATTTATTTTAAATTATCCTTTCTACCTTTTGTCTTAATTGGATAAAGGCAGTATAAACTGGTTCTATGCAATTAAGAGTAGTTCTGTGCAGTGAAAATGAAGTCTTATTTTAAATCTTATTTGAACTGACTCATAGTTCAGTGTGTTAGATGAAAATTAGAATAAGCATAATATATAAAAGGCTAATGAGTTTTAGTAAAAATATCCTAAAAAAAAAAAAAAAAAATGAAGTACTGGGAATCTGTATATATTGAATTGGGAGTCTGTTAGGATTTTTTTCCCCTTCATACAAAGCAGAATTTGGGAAAAGATTAGTATATTTTGAATTCAATAGCCTTTGAGCTGTCATCGCAAAGATTTACTTAAAAAAAAAAAAAAAAACAAAAACCCTATGACAGAATTGTGTGGAGCTTTTCTTGGAAGGAAGTAAAACGACATTAAAAGTACTATGACAATAGCACTTTTCCAGGAAGTAAAAGAAATCAGGTCATGCTTAATGAAATCAGGCAGCAATCCTAGTCAACTGGAATGTTCTGGCCTCTTTTTCTCATATAGGTTTTGTGAAAATCAGTTTATGAGATTCCTCTGGGTGTTTGTCTTATACACTTCTGTTCTCTTTTTCTTTTCTTCATATTTTGTTTTAAATTCATGGGTGCATGTGCAGGATGTGCAGGGGTCATATGCAGGATGCACACATTGGTAAATGTGCGTCATGGTGGTTTGCTGAACAGATCATCCCATCACCTAGGTATTAAGCCCTGCATCCATTAGTTAATCTTCCTGATGTTCTCCCTCTTCCTGCCTCCCACCAAAAGGCCCCAGTGTGTGTTGTTCCCCTCTACGTGTCCATGTGTTCTCATCATTTAGCTCCCACTTATAAGTGAGAGCATGTGGTATTTGGTTTTCTGTTCCTGTCTTAATTTGTTGAGGGTAATGGCTTCCAACTCCATCCATGTGTCTGCAAAGGATGTAATCTCATTTGTTTTTATGGCTGCATAGTATTCCATGGTGTATATGTACCATATTTTCTTTATCCAGTCTATCATTGATGGGCATTTAGGTTGATTCCATGTCTTTGCTACTGTGAGTAGTGCGGCAGTGAACATATGCATGTATATTTCTTTATAACAGAATGATTTATATTCCTTTGGGTATATAGCCAGTAATGGGTAAAATGGTATTTCTGCCTCTAGGTCTTTGAGGAATCTCCACACTATCTTCCACAATGGTTGAACTAGTAATTTATTCTCCCACCAATAGAGTAAAAGCATTTCTTTTTTTCCACAACCTCATCAGCATCTGTTGTTTTTTGACTTTTTTAGTAATAGCCATTTTGACTGAATATGAGATGGTATCTCATTGTGCTTTTGATTTGCATTTCTCTAATGATCAGCGATGTTGAACTGTTTTTCATGTTTGCTGGCCACATGTATGTGTTCTTTTGAGAAGTGTCTGTTCATGCCCTTTGTCCACATTTTAATGAGGTTGTTTATTTTTTCTTGTGAATTTGTTTTACTACCTTGTAGATGCTGGATATTAGACCTTTGTCAGATGTATAGATTGCAAAAATTTTCTCCCATTTTGTAGGATGTCTGTTCACTCTGACGATAGTTTCTTTAATTAGGAATGGGCAAAGACTTTATAATGAAAACGCCAAAAGCAATGGAAACGAAAGCAAAATTGGACAAATTCAATCTTTAATTGTAATGGAATAATTTATATTCCTTTGGGTATATACCCAGTAATGGGTCAAATGGTATTTCTAATCTTTAATTAGATCCAGTTTGTCCTGAATGGTATTTCCTAAATTTTCTTCTAGGGTTTTTATAGTTTTGGGTTTTTCATTTAAGTCTTTAATCCATATTGAGGTAATTTTTGTATATGGCATAAGAAAGAAGTTCAGTTTCAATTTTCTGCATATGGCTAGTCAGTTCTCCCAACACAATTTATTAAATAGGGAATACCTGCCCCATTGCTTGTTTTTGTCAGGTTTGCCGAAGATCAGATGGTTGTATGTCTGTGGCCTTATTTCTGAGTTCTCTATTCTGTCCCATTGTTCCATGTGTCTGTTCTTGCACTGGTATCATGCTGTTTTCTGTTTTGGTTACTGTATCATTGTAGTATAGTTTGAAGTCAAGTAGCATGATGTCCCCAGCTTTGTTCTTTTTGCTTAGGATTGTCTTAGGTATTTATCCTCTTCTGTTGTTCCATATAAATTCTAAAATAGTTTTTTCTAATACAGTGAAGAATGTCAATGGTAATTTAATGGGAATAGCATAGAGCCTATAATTTTCTTTAAGCAGTATGGCCATTTTCATGGTATCGATTCTTCTTATCCATGGGCATGGAATGTTTTTCCATTTGTTTATGTCCTCTCTGACTTATTTGGGAAGTGGTTTGTAGTTCTCCTTGAAGAGATCTTTCACTTCCCCTGTTAGCTGTATTCCTAGGTATTTTAGTCCTTTAATGGCAATTGTGAATATGAGATCATTCATGATTTAAATCTCAGCTTGTTTGTTGTTGCTGTATAGGAATGCTAGTGATTTTTGCATATTAGTTTTGTATCCTGAGACTTTGCTGAAGTTGCTTATCAGCTTAGGAAATTTTGGGCTGAGATGATGGGGTTTTCTGGGTATGGGATCATATAATCTGCAAACAAAGATAGTTTGATGTCCTCTCTTCCTATTTGAATATGCTTTATTTCTTTCCTTTGCCTGACTGCCCTGGGCAGAACTTCCAAAATTATATTGAATGGAAGTGGTGAGAGTGGCCATCCTTGTCATATGCCTGTTTTCAAGGGAATGCTTCCAGCCTTTGTGCATTTGGTATGATATTGGCTGTGGGTTTGTCACATGTGGTTCTTATTATGTTAAGGTATGTTCCTTCAATACATAGTTTATTGAGAGTTTTTAACTTGAAGGGATGTTGAATTCTACTGAAGGCCTTTTGTGCATCTATTGAGATAATCGTGGTTTTTTTTTTGTTTTGTTTTTTTTTTGTTTTTGTTTTTGTTTTTTTTGCGATTGAGTCTTACTCTGTCATCCAGGCTGGAGTTCAGTCACATGCTCTTGGCTCACTGCAACCTCCGCCTCCTGGGTTCAAGTGATACACCTGTCTCAGCCCCCAAGTAGCTGGGATTACAGGTGCGTGCCACTACTCCCAGCTAATTTTTGTATTTCTGGTAAAGATGGGGTTTCACCATTTTGGCCAGACTGGTATCGAACTCCTGACCTCAGGTGATGAGCCACTGTGCCCAGCTGGGTTTTATCTTTAGTTCTGTTTTTGTGATGAATTACATTTCTTGATTTGCATACGTTGAAGCAACCTTGCATCCTAGGAATGAAGCCTACTTGATTGTGGTGGATAAGCTTTTTGATGTGCTACTGGATTCAGCTTGCCAATATTTTTTTGAAGATTTTTCCATCGATGTTCATCAAGAGTATCAGCCTGAAGTTTTCTTTTCTTGTTGTTGTTGTATCTCTGCCAGGTTTTGGTATTAGGAAGATGCTGGCCTCATAGAATGAGTTAGGGAGGAGTCCTCCTTTTCATTTTTTGGGGATACTTACAGTAGAAATAGTAGGAGCTCTTATTTGTACCTCTGGTAGAATTCAGCTATCAGTCCATCTGGTCCTTGTATTTTTTTGGTTGCTAGGCTATTTATTACTGCTCAATTTCAGAACTTGTTATTGGTCTATTCAGGAATTCAGTTTCTCCCTGGTTCAGTCTTTGGAGGGTGTTTGTGTCCAGGAATGTATCAATTTCTTCTAGATTTTCTAGTGTATGTACATAAAAGTACTTGTATTCTCTGATGGTTGCTTGTATTTCTATGGGGTCAGTGATGATATCCCCTTTATCATTTCTAATTGTGTTTATTTGCTTCCTCTTTCTTTTCTTCTTTACTACTCTAGCTAGTAGTCTATTTTATTAACTTTTTGAAAAAACCAGCTCTTGGATTCATTGAGTTTTTGAAGGGGTTTTCATGTCTCTATCCCCTTTAGTTCATCTCTGATCTTGGTTCTTTCTTGTCTTCTTCTAGCTTTGGGATTTGTTTGCTCTTGATTCTCTAGTTTGTTTGTTTGTTTGTTTGCTTGTTTTTGTCATGATGTTAGGTTTTGAATTTGAGATCTTTCTAGCTCTTTGATGTGGGCATTTAGTGCTATAAATTTTCCTCTTGACACTGCTTTAGTTGTATCCCAGAGATTCTGGTATGTTGTCTCTATGTTCTCATTAGTTTAAAAGAGCTTCTTGATTTTTGCCTTTACTCTATTATTTACCCTAGAGTCATTCAGGAGCAGGTTGTTCAATTTTTATGTAGCTGTGTGATTTTGACTGGATGTCTTAATCTTGGGTTCTAATCTGATTGCACTGTGGCTGAGAGACTGTTATTGTGTCTGGAATTGGTGGGTTCTTGGTCTCGCTGACTTCATGAATGAAGCCACTGACTGTCGCCGTGAGTGTTACAGCTCTTAAAGGTGGTGCACCTGGAATTGTTCCTTCTGATGTTTGGATGTGTTCGGAGTTTCTTCCTTCTGGTGGGTTCATGGTCTTGCTGGCTTCAGGAGTGAAGCTGCAAACCTTTGTGGTGAGTGTTACAGCTCATGAAGGCAGTATGGACCCAAAGAGTGAGCAGCAGCAAGATTTATTGTAAAGAGCTAAAGAACAAAGCTTCCACAGTGTGGAAAGGGACCCAAGTGGGTTGCCACTGCTGGCTTGGGCAGCCTGCTTTTATTCCCTTATCTGGTCCTACCCACATCCTGCTGATTGGTCCATTTTATAGAGACTTGATTGGTCCATTTTGACAGAATGCTGACTGGTGCATTTACAATCCCTGAGCTAGACACAGAGTGCTAATTGGTGTGTTTACAATCCTTTAGCTAGACACAGAGTGCTAGACAGAAAGTTCTCCAAGTCCCCACTAGATTAGCTAGATACAAAGCCCTGATTGGTGCATTTACAAACCTTGAGCTAGACACAGGGTGCTCATTGGTGTACTTACAATCCCTTAGCTAGACAAAAAGTTTCTCCAAGTCCCCACTAGAGTCAGAATCCCAGCTGGCTTCACCTGGTGGATCCCACGCCAGGGCCGCAGGCGGAGCTGCAGGCTGGCAGTGCTGGGGGACCTGGTGCAACCTCCGCAGCTGCTGGCCCAGGTGCTAAGTCTCTCACTGCCCAGGGCCCTGGCACCTGCCGGCCACTCCCAGTGCAGGGCCCACTGAGCCCGCACCCACCTGGAACTCGCGCTGGCCTGCAACCACCTCTGGCAGCCCTGGTTCCCGCCTGTGCCTCTCCCTCCACACCTTCCCACAAGCGGAGGGAGCCAGTTCGGGCCTTGGCCAGCCCAGAGAGGGGCTCCCACAGTGCAGAGGCAGCCTGAAGGGCTCCTCAAGCGTGGCCAGAGTGGACTCCGAGGCCAAGGAGGTGCTGAGAGTGTGTGAGGGACGCCAGCACGTTGTCATCTCTCATTATGACTTCAGTTCTTTTGCATTTGCTGAAGAGTATTCTATTTCTGATTATGTGATCAATTTTACATCATGTGACATGTGTCAATGAGAAGAATGTATATTCTGTTGTTTTTAGGTTGAGAGTTCTGAAGATGTCTGACAGGTCCACTTCATCCAGAGCTGAGTTCAGAATCCTGAATGTGTTTTTTAATTTTCTGTCTCAATGATCTAGTATTGTCTGTGGGATGTTAAATTCTCCAGTATTATTGTGTGGGGGGTCTGTCTTTTTTTACATCTTTAAGAACTTGCTTTATGGATTTGGATGCTCCTGTATTGGGTGCATATATATTTAGGACAGTTAGCTCTTCTTGTTGAATTGAACCCCTTGCCATTGTATAATGCCCTTCTTTGACTTTTTTGATCTCTGCTGGTTTAAAGTCTGTTTTTTCAGACACTAGGATTGCAACCTCTTTTTTTTCTGTTTTCTATTTGTTTGGTAAATTTTCCTCCATCCTCTTATGTTGAGCCTTTGTGTGTCTGCATGTGAGATGGGTCGCTTGAAGAGAGCATACTAATGGATCTTGGCTCCTTATCCATCTTGCCACTCTGTGACTTTTAATTAGGATATTTAGTCTATTTACATTTAAAGTTATTATTCTTATGTGTGGATTTGATCCTGTCATCATGACGCTAGCAAGTTATCTTGCAGATTTGTTTATGTGTTTCTTCACAGTGTCACTGGTCTGTGTACTTCAGTGTGTTTCCATAGTGACTGGTAATAGTTCTTACTTTCCACATTTAGTGCTTCCATCAGGAGCTCTTGTAAGACAGGCCTGGTGGTGACAAATTCCCTCAGCATTTACTTGTCTGGAAAGGATCTGATTTCTCCTTCGCTTATGAAGTTTAGTTTGACTGGATATAAAATTCTGGGTTGGAAATTCTTTTTAAGAATGTTGAATATTGGTCCCCAATTTCTTCTGGCTTATAGGTTTTCCACTGATCAGTCTACTGTTAGTCTGAGGATTTCCCTTTGTACCTGACATGGCCTTTCTCTGTGGCTGCCCTTAACATTTTTCTTCATTTTAACTTTGGAGAATATGACAATTATGTGTCCTGGGCTGATCTTCTCATGGAATATCTTACTGGGATTTTTTGCATTTCCTGAATTTGAATGTTGGCCTGTCTTGCTAGGTTAAGGATGTTCTCCTGGGTAATATCCTGAAGTATGTTTTCCAGCTTGGTTTCATTCTCCACATCTCTTTCAGGTACCCCAATCAATCATAGTTTCGGTCTCTTTACATATCCTATAATTCTCAGAGGTTTTGTTCATTCTTTTTTCTCTATGCTTGTCTGCCTGTCTTATTTTCAAAAGACAGTCTTCAAGCTTGAGATCCTTTCCTCCACTTGGTCTATTCTGTTATTAATACTTGTAATAGCATTGTAAAGTTCTTATAGTGTATTTTTCAACTCCATCAGATCAGTTATGCTCCCTTCTAAGTTGGCTATTCTGACTGTTGGCTCCTGTATTGTTTTATCATGATTCTTAGCTTTTTTTGCACTGGGTTACAACATGTTCCTTTAGCTCTGTCAAGTTCATTATTACTCACCTTCTGAAGCCTACTTCTGTCAGTTCAGCCATCTCAGCCTCAGCCCAGTTCTGAGCCCTTGCTAGAGAGGTGTTACAGTCATTTGGAGGAGAAGAGGCACTCTGGCTTTTTGAGTTTTCAGCAGTTTTTCATTGATTTGTTCTCCTCTTCGTGGGCTTATCTACCTTTGATCTTTGAGGTTGCTAACCTCAGAGATCAGCAAAAAATGGGATTTTTTGTGGGTTTTTTTGTTGATGTTCTTGTTGTTTTCTTTCTTTTTATTTATTTATTTTTTTTCTTAACAGTCTGGCCACTATCGTAGTAGGCCTGCTGTGATTTGCTGGGACCCTAATTGCCTCAGTTTTTCTCATACCTGGAGATATCACAAGCGAAAGCTGTGAAACAGCAAAGGTAGCAGGTTGCTCCTTCTTCGGGAAACTCTGTCCCAAGGGGTTACAGATTTCTTGCCAGTCCAAACACACCTGTAGGAGGTGGCTGGAGACCCCTGTTGAGAGGTCTCACCCAGTCAAGAGGAATGGGATCAGGGACCTGCTTAAAGAAGCAGTCTGGCTGCTTTTTCTAGAGCAGGTATGTTGCATTGGAGGGGGCCCTTCCTCATCCAGACCATTTGGACTCTCCAAAGCTGGAAGACTGGAATGGTTTGGTTGACCAAACTGCAGAGATTGTGGCTGCTTGTCCCCCTGGGAGCTTTATTCCAGGGAGGGAACAGAGGTCTCTACATATAAGCCTTACTGGAGTGACTGAAGCCTCCGCAGGGAGGTCCTGCCCAGTGAGGAGAAATGAATCAGTATCTCACTTAAAGAAGCAGTCTGGCCACAGGCTGGCAAGGCAGCTGTGCTGCATGATGGGGGATGCTTCCTCATCCAGACCATGAGGACTCTCCAAAGCTGGAAGGCTGTAATAGCTGAATGAACTGGACCGCAGAGATGGTGGTCAGTCCTCCTCCCAGGGACTCAGTCCCATCTCAGGCAGACTCCAGCCTGTTGCTATTTTCTGTCTGGGATTCCAAGCCAGTGGGTTTAGCTTGTGAGGTGGTGTGGAAGTGGGGCCCACAGAATGATGCTGCTTGGCTCCTTGGATTCAGCCCCTTTCCTAGGGGAATGTATGAACAGATATCCTGTTTTGTCAGGGGTCCCAGGGCCAGAATATATAAAACTCCTGGGTGTCTGTGTGTGCCTGAACAGCTGCTCTGCCAAGACTCCACACAGCTCTGTGTATTGGTCCCAAGGCCTTAGTGGTGTGCAGGTTGCAAAGATCTGTGGGAGAAGCATAATTTCCTTCTCATGTGGATGTGATTGCACAATCACTTGCCACTTCTTTTGGATGGGGATGAGGGTTCTTTTGGCTCTCTGCCTCTCCTGGGTGGGCCTTTGCCTCACCCTGCTTTTCTTCATTCTCAGTGCATTGAGTGGTTTGCCTTATCAGTCCTAATGTGAGAACCTGGATGCTTCAGTTGAAGGCCCTGAATTCACTTGTCCCTTTCTCTCCTCTCTGTGAGTGCTGTGGACTGCAGTTGCTTCTAATCAGCCATCTTGGCCCCTCGATCCATTTCTGTTTTCTAATTCAAAAGATATTATGAACAGAAGAAGTACACACAATAGAAGGGAAAGGAAATTAACTTGGTTAAGCACCAATTCTATTGGCCAATATCATGCTAGGAGTATGTATTATCTCATTTAATATAAAGGGAAGAGAAGTTGCTATAACAACTGTAACCATATACAATGTAATGGTAATATCTAGACATATAAAATATATATTTGCCTTGTGAGTTTGGAATGGAGTAAAAAGAAGAGGATTAGCATTAAACAAGAAACCCATTTTTATTTCTTCAATGGATATATACTGAGTACTTACTATGTGCCAGGCTCTGTTATATGTACTAGGGATAGAGTAGTGAATGAGGCAATCATTGTTCTCTTGGAGTTTATATTCTGCTTGGGGGAGACAGATATTAAATACATAAGTCAGTAAACACATATTAGATTGTTACACATGCTAAGCAAAAACTTGGACAAGCATGATTGACACGTAGTGGCTGACTGTCTAAATTGGACGGGTTGGGATGGTTTTCCTGTGGAGATGACAATATACAACATTTTACTTCATGTTTGCCAGAACCCTGGATTTAATGACCCTGAGTTACTAAGCCTTCTTATTTTACAAAGCTAAGGAGATAAAGTCCATGTCATAAGTCACATAGTTATTACATTTTCTTCCCAAACTCATGCTCAACTCTCAACATTTTTTTTTTTTTTTTTTGGAGACAGCATGTCGCTCTGTCACCCGGGCTGGAGTACAGTGGTGCGATCTTAGCTCACTGCCGCCTCCACTTCCTGGGTTCAAGTGATTCTCATGCTTAGCCTCCCAAGTAGCTGGGACTACAGTTGTGTGCCACCACACTCGGCTTATTTTTGTATTTTTTATAGAAATGCGGTTTTGCCATGTGACTGGTCTTGAACTCCTGACCTCAAGTGATTCACCCACTTCAGCCTCTCAAAATGCTGGGATTATAGGCGTGAGCTACCATGCCTGGCCAACTCTCAACATTTTTTAATACACTTTGGTGAATACTGGAGATTTATTTTCTTCTTTTCAAGATTCTGTGCTTTTGAAGAAATTATAGCTCATGAGGAGCAAGGTGGGCCGCCCACAATAATTACAAGAAAATGCCAGGACAATGTGTTCATTTTTTTTCTCCTTTAATCCAATAAGTAATTAATGGAGGAAATGATGCTTATCACTACTCTTAAACTTTTCCGCAGATATCTTCCCTGTGGTAAACACTGAAAGATCCATTTTCTGGCTAGCTGATTTGTTTGTTTGTTTTGAAAATCTTTGCCTCTCTGGAAAGCATGTTTGTCCTAGAATGTAGTATGATTGCCAAAGTCCCACACTGAGGACTGCTCCTCAGGATGGCCTCATACAGAATGTGTGAATTTCCATCATCAGCTAAAATGTGAACTTGAACAATAGACAGTTGGCTTCCCTCCAGTCCTAAATAAAGCTGTGTAAGAACGATGTAAAATTCTCCCTGTATCCATGTGGGAGGTGGGGCTGAAAGCTTGCAATTTGTCTGATGCTGTTTAGAGACTTTCTCCTTAAGAAACTCACCTCGTTCACCTATTCCACCTATTTCAGGGAACTAGGAGGGCTCCTCTTTTCCCAAAGTGACCTCCACTTACATTGCACTTGTAAGTACAATGTAAGTACTAAGTAATAATGAGTGGCATATATTCCCTGTGGGCTCAGCAGTAGCCTCTGTGCTTCTAAGCCTCGAATTTCTGTTGAGGATTCCTAGCCACATGGTTCTTTTCTGCCATGAACTTAGCATAATTTTGTAAAATTTCTAGACTACCTTGTGATTGATCCTTTGGTTTTCTTTTACTTTTTCCTTCTGCCAAATACTATCACATTCCAAAGTTCAATACTTTACTCACTGCTTTCCTCTATTAAAGCAAGCCCCAGCACATGGTGTACTTTCTTTTCATTCATGTAGTAATCATTTATTGTAGAGTTTCAGTTACTGTGTTTGGGGTGAGAGTTATTCAAAGTGAACCAGGCCAAGATTTTACCCTAGAGACACTTACCATCTCTAACTTTTCCCTGAATTTCTATCCTGTATCTTCCACTGTCTGTAGGGCATCTTCCTCTTGATATTCATCATTTTCTTCTACTATTAACTGCTTTCCTCCTCCACTCCCTAAACCAATTATTCTCATGCAGTTTTTCTGATTTTTGTCAATGGTGCCATCACCCCTCCACAGTCTCTCCCTGTTACCAAGTCTCTAAGTCTTGCCATGTTGCCTTTTCATAATGTTTGCTGCTGTCTTTCCACTCCAGTGGCAAGAACGTTTGTCACGGACCTTATCAGCTCATCAACAGAACTACTGCAATAGTCTCTTAGTTTTCTTTCTGCCTCTGAATATCTTCTTTTTCAGTCATCCTAGACACCTGTCACTGCCATCTTCAACTTTCCAAGGCACCTTGTAATCTAACACGGGACTATTGAGAACCCTCTGAGGCTGCCATTATCTTGGCTTTCATGATCTCGTATGTTGAGACTATTTGACCTCTAAAGTTTTCCCCCAGTCACCCTGGTAGAGATGTTCCATGCCAGCCAGATCGGCTCCCTGTGCATTGTTACTTTTGCTTTTAACTTAATGATATCTTCCCCACGCAACCCTGCCCACATACAAATAGTTTACCCTTCCACTCCTGTGCACATAGCTTAATCCTCTCTTACAAATCTTGCCTAAGTCTGACATATTTTTTGAAACCTTCATAAGTC
Organism: Theropithecus gelada; assembly: GCF_003255815.1. NCBI lineage: Eukaryota > Metazoa > Chordata > Mammalia > Primates > Cercopithecidae > Theropithecus > Theropithecus gelada. The sequence continues at coordinate 94,698,293 of NC_037676.1, forward strand.
CCCAGCAGTCAGCGATTCTTCTCTCCTCTAATGACCCGTAGCACTCACCCTGCCCTCCTTTGGACTGCGGTATTATAGTCACTTGACTGTCTCTCCTACCACTTTCCTCCTTGCTTGCCTTTTCCAGCCTCTCTGGGGTCTTGGCTCTTTCTGGAACACACCAAGCAACATCCTTCGGGAAGGAGGGATTTTGTACTCTCAGTTTCCCTTGCCTGGAACACTTCTCCTTGAGATAAGCATATGATCTGCTCCCATACTTTCATTAGGCTTCTGCCCAGCTTTCATCACTGACCATCAACTAAATTAGAAAGGTCTGTCAATATCTCTCCCCTTATGTTGCTCTATTTTTCTCACAGCACTTTTAGCATTTCACATTTTTGTTATCTATTTGTGTATCTATTGAACAACTCCTGCAGTAGAATGGGGGCTCCATATCAACAAGAATTTTGCCTACTGTGTGTATTACTGTGTTTCCAGTGATTAAATAATGTCGGACACCTACTGATGTTCAATGTTTATTAAAAATACATGAATAACTCTTTATGCCTGCCTAGTTCCTTCAGAGTCAGAAAGTCTCTTAAAATTTATAATGTCTTAACTAGCACCTAGGAGGGATCCAGTTACCTCTGTTGCCATTGTTCCATGACTGAAACCACTCCCTGTTAAGGTGACCATGGTAGATAGACACATCCAAATCCCATTTTCTGGCCTTATTGTCCATTTTGTAACATTGTAAACTATTAAACACAGTCTACTTCTCAAATATTCCCCTTTCCTTGGCCTCTAAGAATCTGGTCTCTTCTCCATCTCTGCCTGTTCCTGCTTACTTTCCAGATGATTTTTAGGTGTTCCTGTCCTCTGGGCGTTCCCTCTGTAGGCATCTCCAGCTCTCTTATCCTCCCGAATGATTTAATGTTTGGTCAATTCTCATTATCACTGTTTTCATATTTGCAAATTTACTTAATTGCTAAAATGTATCTGCAACCCCCAAATCAATATTCCTTACACTTTGATGGGAAAAGTGGAGAAAAATTTGAGTCACCTGACTTGGATGTTCTCAACCCAGGTCAAGGAGGCTACGTTGCCTTCTTGTTTCAGCTCTCATATTTTATACAAGCCTCCTTGTCACAGTCTTTTTAGTGCCACATTTTTCACATGATTGTGTTTTTGTTGGTAATTTCACCGTTTAAAAGGGCTTCCAGGCAAGGTGTTATCTACTGCTGCTAAGGACGAGATGGCTGTGATGTCTTACAGAGAAAATACATACATTAGAAAAGCTTTGTTTAGGCATGAGTTAGGGAGCTGTGGGCTTTTCAATGTTAAGGAATCAAATATGAGTATAAATATATGTATATATACACACACACACATACACATATATATAATAAGGTGTTTTAAAACAGAAACACACATAAAACAAGGTTATGTATTGATCAGCAGATGAAAATGCGTGAAGAGAGGCTCACAGGAACCTAACCATGTATTTCCCCTAGGAGCAACGTCTTAGCATTTACTAATTTAGTGCACTCAGTGAATTTATAAAGCATAATCATAGCAGACGATGAGAATCAACGATACCTTTGTTTTTATTTGACCATGACTCCTAAAGCAATATCTCCAGGCAGAGCAGTTTCTCAAACCCCTCTGCCGTCTTCTCCTTTGCCTTCATTCTGGTGAAGTGGGAGAGTTCCCTTATCCCCCTCACAGGACATGTGACAGGGGTGTGACTCACTTCTTCGGTGCTCAGATCTCTAGGGGGAGCATGCAGATTGGCAGGTGCAGAGGACATGGGGAGCGCTTTTGGGCTCTGGCCCCATGGCAGCATCTAGGAGTGGGTGTCTGCAGCTCCCAAAGACCAAGTGGGCATGTGTATTACAATGTGCTCTTTCAGCTTTGCTGTCTGCAGATGTTTTGTGTTAATTAGCTCAATAGACCCAGTGTGACAGCTTTCTGTAACCTGAGCTCTTGCCCAGTGTACCGGAAAAATTGGATCACATGTGGGGTCAAAGGATGAGTGCAAGGTTTTATTGAGTGGTGGAGATGGCTCTTGGCCAGATGGATGGGGAGCCAGAGCCAGGGATGGAGTGGGAAGGTGGTCTTCCCCTGGAGTTGGGCTACCCAGTGGCCAGACTCTTCCCTGACCACCCCCTGCCAAACAGACGCCCAGAACTCCATGCCTTCTCTTCTCTCTTTCTCTGCCGTGTCTTTCAGCCATCACTGCTCTGTGGTCTGCTGGTGTCTACTGGTCTGTTCCTCGGTTCCTCTCGACATTCAGCCACTTGTGTCTGTGCCTGATAATGTCTGGAGTTTATATGGTCACAGGATGGGGGAACATGGTAGGCCAGAGTGGTCTTGGAAAAATGCAACATTTTGGTGTGAAAACAGGAGTGTCTGTTTTCACTTAGGACCGTGGGCACAGGCCCGAGGGTGGAGCCTTCTTCAGGGACTCTGCTCTTCTCTACTCAGCACTTCCCTGCACTCCCGTATCACTGACACCAGAATACAGTTCTGAAGTGATATATCTGATCATGTCACTTTTGTGTTTTAATACTCCTGTTGCTCTCTCTTTTGCCCAGGGTCACCCAAGCCATGTTGTAGAACATAGCTTCTATGTGATCTGTTTAGCCGTATCATCCAGAATCCTCCCAACACCTTTGCTCCAATCAGACTTCTCACCCTAGCTCAAATAGCAGACTCTTTTTTGTCCCTACACCTTTATACGTTCTCTTTGCTCTCCTTGAATGCCCTTCTCACCTTTATTAGTGTGTAAAACTCTTAATCACCTATTAGGAGGCAATGCAGGTGTCACCCACTCTGTGAAGGTTTTCGTATTGCTTACCCAGTCAATTGCTTCCACATCTGGCCTTTGACACCTTATCGTATGATTTGCATTGTGTATGTGTCTTAGTTTTCTCAAATGTCTGTCTTTTGCACCAGACTACAACAAATTCCTCATAACCAAGAGTCAGATTATTCTTCTCACATGGGCATCTAGTACCAGCATCAAACATCTGGTAAGTGCTTAAAAGCTTATTGAATAAACTGAAAGAATATTTGTGAGAGATGCTGAGATGTATACCTACTCTACTAAGACTTTTGCTTGGATCTGGATCATAAAATTCTATTTGTACATTATCATTAAATGAGATAATTACTATTAATTGCCTACCTTTGCCCTCAAAATGGCCCATAAAATATTCCAAGAATTTATCTGATGCAATAACAACCATCAGAAAGTCTCACTATAAAGTTTGATTCTACTAAGATCTTTCATGTTAGAGATCTTTTGTTGAATAAATGCATGAATGAATATAAAAATATGATTGAAAGAATGTTATGTAGCTTTAATTTACGAATACTGAAAGTGGGGCCAGGTGTGGTGGCTCACACCTGTAATCTAAGCACTTTGGGAGTCCAAGGCAGGAGGATCACTTGAGCCCAGGAGATCTGGCAATAATGCTCAAAGTCAGGTAGCCCTACTCAGGAGATTGAGACCAGCCTGGGCAACATAGTGAGACCTGTCTCTTAAAAAAAATAAAAAAATATTTCATATAATTAAATAATTTAAACTTACTAAAATAAAACAAAGAATACTGAAAGTGAACTTGCACATATAATATTTTAATTATACAGCCTACATTAACCTCTCTGGGCCTCAATTTCTTCAACAATAAAATGAGTTAATAATGCCCAAATCTGAGGGTGAGGATGAGCGTGTAATCATACTGTACTTAAGAATTCTTTTGGTGAACAACAACAACAACAAAACACCATGAAGTTGAAATAATTATTTCAGAATTTAAGTTTATTTGAAACGGACATTTCTACTTTTAGTGTGATCAAAATACTGATCTCTATCCTAAAATTGTAGTTGCTTCATAACTTGACTCAGAGAAACAATTTCACCAAAAAGACATAGCCTGTGTTTTGTTTTGCAGAAATCTCTACAAGCAGAACATTTCATAGATGTTTTACACAATGATAAATAGTTATTCACAGACAGATGCTGGCCATGTGTTTTCCAAGATCAATGAAAAGTGCCAGCAAATGGGAAATTGGAGGGAAGGCAGAACAGATATTTCCTGAAGCAGCACACCTCCCAGTTGGAAACCTCAGAGTCTTTGTAAGTTTCTGCAGCAGAACTGTGGAGCACGCCAGGGCTCTGGGTGTGGTTCTGTGTGCAGCTGACTGCGGCATAACTCAATTAGGAAATTCTCAATGGCTGGGCATCTGGGTTCTAAAATGGTTGTTTATGTTCTCCAGATGGTCATGGACAGCAGAAAGGATACATATAAAAGGAAGGAATACAGAAGGGAAAAAAAGAGTTAGAAAAGTAGCTAAGCTGCTTTTGTCTTTTCCTTATTATAATCTGACTTCGTGGATAGGGTAATAAAGCAACTGCTCCAGAGAGTAATACTTTCCACTCATTTAAAGGTTCTGAAACCTCCTGAATGACTTCCGTTTGGTAAAGGAAGCTCTTTGCCTAGACATGTGCAACCTAAAGAGGACATAAAGTTAACAATTTTATTTAGGGTGACAAAAATGCTTGAATTACACAAAAATGCCTAGTTTGCATAAGTCAATATATCTCTTGCTATCGGTGATAAAACATTTTTTTAATGAGAAAGAATAATGATTAAAGTTCGTGGAGACATTTTCTTTGGAGACCAAGTAAAACAAAACTAAACAACACACGTGAGAATATATTGGTATGTTGGGATGAGACTTTTTGACCTTTTCATTACAGTCTCAGCACCTATGATGCTGAAAGTTGTAAGCCCTCAAAGTTAGTGGAATGTTTGAGGTTAGGCACCTGACTGAGCGGGTGTTTCTCTGCAGATAACTAGTGGCATTGTTTGAGGAAATTGATTCCCAAAAAACAGTACTTATCTAAGATGCTGTAGTAAATGGTTTCAAAGCTGAGCTATGTACACCGAAGAGGCCAAATAAAAGCTTTTCTTTTTGAAATGATCATTAATTCATTCATCAAATATTCATTGTCTACCTACTGTGTGTCAGGCACTGTTTCAGGACCTGGAAACAAAACAGACAAGGTTCCCAATCTCAGGAAACTTTTATTCTAGTCTAATTGTAGTGATAGCAGCTTCCTATATTGAATGTCTACTCCATACTAAAGTGTTTTAATACATTGTCTGGTATTCTTTAAGAACTCCTGCAAGGTTGGTGATATTGTTATCATTCTAAAGTTGAGAAAACAACCAGAAAGAGGTTAAACGATTTTCTGAAAGCAATGAAGTAACTGTAAAAAACTGGTATTTGCCCACAGGTATGTCTTCCTTCAAAGTTGTACTTTTTCCCGTCTGCTTTACTGCCCTACAGTGACCTAGAGTATTTCTGCAGATACTGTGCTTTTTTTTTTTTTAAGGTGGAGTTTCTCTCTTGTCGCCCAGGCTGGAGGGCAGTGGCACAATCTCAGTTCACTGAAGCCTCCGCCTCCTGGGTTCATGTGATTTTCCTGCCTCAGGCTCCCGAGTTGCTGAGTAGCTGGGATTACAGGCACCCGCCACCATGCCTGGCTAATTTTTGTATTTTTAGTAGAGACAGAGTTTCACCATGTTGGTCAGGCTGGTCTCAAACTCCTGACCTCAGGTGATCCTCCCACCTGGACCTCCCAAAGTGCTGGGATTACAGGCATGAGCCACTGCACCCAGCCAAGTTATTGTGGTTTTTAAGATTATGATGATAAGCAGGGTGTATGCTGCTGCTTTTTACAATGATGATGTACACTGCTGCTGCCACCACCACAACTATTACTACTTCTTAACCCTTTATGCTGCTGAAAATGGCCTCTGAACCTCAGAGAGGGTGAAGAAGGGCCTCTGTTCTATTCAGCAGTTCTAGTTGTTTTGCAAGGAGCTAGATACAAACAACTGTGCCTTATCCAGTAAATCTTTTCTATATTCTCCATTTATTCTGCTGAAGGCTCCTCTATAATAGAATCATGATTTTGTTCTTTTATTCAGTTTCAATAAATACTTACTAAAGACACTATGTGCTAGGCACTGTGCTGGGTGCTGAGAAAAATGATGATGAAGCTAGAAATTTTGATAATTAAACATTTTATCAATCTGTTATACATATGTGGTTTAAAATACCAAGTAATACTACAAAGCTAATAATAAAGTATAGTGGTTCCACACCCATTGCCCTTCATTGCCAACAATACACCTTCCAACTGGCAACTGTTTTTGACTTTATAAGCTATTTCTTTTGGCATTTACACACTCATATTTCTACATAATGTGTGTATGCTACTATCTTTGTTTTATATATTATCTAATGACTTCCTATTACTCTGTTTCCTCCATCCTTCCAATATAGATGTATTATAATTTTAGCTAAATCATTATTGTTTATTATTCATTATTATGCCTATGCAAATATTGCTTACAAACGAACGTTGCCATAAGATTATGTTCCTTTTTTATTGTTACTAAAGTTGATATTTTTTTCCAATTGCAGTTATTCTTTTCACACATTTTATTGACCTCTCAGCATCATTTTTCTTAATATTAGGAGATTTTTAGTTACTTTTATTACTTAGAGAAATTTTGCTTTGAAGATTCATTTGAACTTCCCAGATATCTTGAGTTTTTCCTTTCCTTTCATACTTGGAATTCCCTTTACCATTCTGAGTTTGATTACATGTTTCCTGTATTTTATGACTTCCTCCTTTTTGGTTTTATTCCTTTGATAGACCACATATTCCACTAGTTTGATGAGGTTGAAAAGATAGTACAATTAAAAAAAAATGTGATGACAGCTACCAAAATGCCTGTTTCCTGAATCGTGCTGCTCCTCTCTGGATGAGTCATCTCCATAGCCTTTTCTTTCACTAGCAACCTGCAGATACTCTTTCTCTCCTTTCAGTTTTGGATTCTCTCTTTTACTTTTTCTTCTGATTTCTTGATGTATTCCCATATTTTGGTGGCAAACTTTCTCCACTCTCTTCTTAAGGAAAACAGGTTATTTTAAATTAACTAATTGATTGATATTGCATGATGGGTGTCTAAAAATGCCTTTATTCTTCCCTGATGAGATTAATTGTTTGGTTGGATGTGGAATTCTAGTTCAGCAATGATTTTGCTTCAGAATTTTGAAGGCACTGTTCTACTGTTTTCTTACTTTCAGTATGTCAGTCAGATTACTGACCTCTTACATGAGCCCTGAATTTTCATTTGATAAGCTTGTAAAACGTTTTTGTTTCCACAGTCCTGAAACTTCATAATGATTTCCCTTGGTGTGGGTCTATTTTTACCTATTTTTCTGGATACTCCATGGGCTTTTTCAATCTAAAAATTTATAACTTAGAGTTGTTGGAAATTTTCTTGTATTCTTTCTTTTATGATTTTTCTCTCTACTTTCTTTGTACTTTGGTTTTGAACACCTATTATTTGAATGTTGTGCCTCTTAAAATAATGCTCATATGTTTCTTCCCCTATTCTCCATTTCTTTGGTCTTCAGTGAACTTTTGGCATGATTACTCCAACATTATCTTTGAGCTTTCTATTGAGATTTTTATTTATTTATTTATTTTTGCTATAATATTGCTAAATTCCAAGTCTTTTTTCTTCTTCTCAGTAAGTTCTTTTTTTTTATAGCATTCACTTCTTGTTTCATGGATGAAATATATCCTCTTATCTCAAAACAGATAATGAGGTTTTTTGTTTTGTTTTGTTTTGTTTTGTTTAAATATATACATGTTTTATTTGTCAACTAAAAACAAATGAATAAAAAAGAAAAACAAACAAACAAAAACAAAATAAACAAATAATGTTACCAAACCTGTCAGAGAAGACACACACATCTGTGACCCATTTCTTAAATATTTTGAAATTTTAGCAGAAGAACATCATTCAAAAATTTTCCACTTATAAAAAAGCTAAGCTTCATATGAATTTTATGAGTTTTATTTGATTTTAGCAAACATGTGTTTCTGGAATAAAATGTCAGTCATAATCATTTTTCTTTTAAAGCCTGAAAAATAGTATAATCCTTCCTACAATAATTATTTGCAGAGGTCCATGGTTACATATGTCCAGCATATCAATGATTCTGTGTCTGTTAGCCTCCTAACAGAGGAAAACTTCATTTACTCTTTCCCTGTCCCTTTGTGTGTGTCTGGGGAAATGTGTGTTTGCACATGTAGGGATTTAGTGGAGTATTTTCCCATGTCTCTATCACGTTTATGTAAAATTATCTAAGGATGAGAGTCTAACAATAACTAGCAACAAGATGACCATTCTATGGATGATTACAAAAATCACTTTACTTAATATTCAACTTACTGGATATGATCTTTGAAAATAAGTTAGTTACATGAAGAAATGCTGCAAGCATTATATTTCACTCAAACAACTTTATGCTGCTATAAAGACACATGCACACGTATGTTTATTGCAGCACTATTCACAATAGCAAAGACTTGGAATCAACCCAAATGTCCATCAGTGACAGATTGGATTAAGAAAATGTGGCA